>NC_044988.1:27942997-28242997 GCF_008728515.1 Papio anubis
TTCCCTCTTTTTCTATTGATTGGAATAGTTTCAGAAGGAATGGTACCAGCTCCTCCTTGTACCTCTAGTAGAATTCAGCTGTGAATCCATCTGGTCCTGGACTTTTTTTGGTTGGTAGGCTATTAATTATTGCCTCAATTTCAGAGCCTGCTATTGGTCTATTCAGGAATTCAGCTTCTTCCTGGTTTAGTCTTGGGAGAATGTAAGTGTCCAGGAGATTATCCATTTCTTCTAGATTTTCTAGTTTATTTGCGTAGAGGTGTTTATAGTATTCTCTGATGGTAGTTTGTATTTCTGTGGGGTCAGTGGTGTTATCCCCTTTATCATTTTTTATTGCATCTATTTGATTCTTCTCTCTTTTCTTCTTTATTAGTTTGCTAGCGGTCTATCAATTTTGTTGATCTTTTCAAAAAAACCAACTCCTGGATTCATTGATTTTTTTGGAGGGTTTTTTGTGTCTCTATCTCCTTCAATTCTGCTCTGATCTTAGTTATTTCTTCCCTTCTGCTAGCTTTTGAATGTGTTTGCTCTTGCTTCTCTAGTTCTTTTATGATGTTAGAGTGTCAATTTTAGATCTTTCCAGCTTTCTCTTGTGGGCATTTACTGCTATAAATTTCCCTCTACACACTGCTTTAAATGTGTCCCAGAGATTCTGGTATGTTGTATCTTTGTTCTCATTGGTTTCAAAGAACATCTTTATTTCTGCCTTCATTTTATTATGTACCCAGTAGTCATCCAGGAGCAGGTTATTCAGTTTCCGTGTAGTTGAGCGGTTTTGATTGAGTTTCTTAGTTCTGAGTTCTAGTTTGATTGCACTGTGGTCTGAGAGACAGTTTGTTATAATTTCTGTTCTTGTACATTTGCTGAGGAGTGCTTTACTTCCAATTATGTGGTCAATTTTGGAATAAGTGTGATGTGGTGCTGAGTAGAATGTATATTCTGTTGATTTGGGGTGGAGAGTTCTGTAGATGTCTATTAGGTCTGCTTGCTGCAGAGATGAGTTCAATTTCTGGATATCCTTGTTAACTTTCTGTCTTGTTGATCTGTCTAATGTTGACAGTGGAGTGTTGAAGTCTCCCATTATTATTGTATGGGAGTCTAAGTCTCTTTGTAAGTCTCTAAGGACTTGCTTTATGAATCTGGGTGCTCCTGTATTGGGTGCATATATATTTAGGATAGTTAGCTCTTCCTGTTGAATTGATCCCTTTACCATTATGTAATGGCCTTCTTTGTCTCTTTTGATCTTTGATGGTTTAAAGTCTGTTTTATCAGAGACTAGTATTGCAACCCCTGCTTTCTTTTGTTCTCCATTTGCTTGGTGGATCTTCTTCCATCCCTTTATTTTGAGCCTATGTATGTCTCTGCATGTGAGATGGGTCTCCTGAATACAGCAAACTGATAGGTCTTGACTCTTTATCCAATTTGCCAGTCTGTGTCTTTTAATTGGAGCATTTAGTCCATTTACATTTAAGGTTAATATTGTTATGTGTGAACTTGATCCTGCCATTATGATATTAACTGGTTATTTTGCTCGTTAGTTGATGCAGTTTCTTCCTAGCCTCGATGGTCTTTACATTTTGGCATGTTTTTGCAATGGCTGGTACCGGTTGTTCCTTTCCATGTTGAGTGCTTCCTTCAGGGTCTCTTATAAGGCAGGCCTGGTGGTGACAAAATCTCTAAGCATTTGCTTCTCTGTAAAGGATTTTATTTCTCCTTCACTTATGAAACTTAGTTTGGCTGGATATGAAATTCTGGGTTTAAAATTCTTTTCTTTAAGAATGTTGAATATTGGCCCCCACTCTCTTCTGGCTTGTAGAGTTTCTGCCGAGAGATCTGCTGTGAGTCTGATGGGCTTCCCTTTGTGGGTAACCCGACCTTTCTCTCTGGCTGCCCTTAAGATTTTTTCCTTCATTTCAGCTTTGGTGAATCTGGCAATAATGTGTCTTGGAGTTGCTCTTCTCGAGGAGTATCTTTGTGGCGGTCTCTGTATTTCCTGGATTTGAATTTTGGCCTTTGGGGAAGTTCTCCTGGATGATATCCTGAAGAGTGTTTTCCAACTTGGTTCCATTTTCCCCCTCACTTTCAGGCACCCCAATCAGACGTAGATTTGGTCTTTTTACATAATCCCATACTTCTTGCAGGCTTTGTTCATTTCTTTTTCTTCTTTTTTCTTTAGATTTCTCTTCTCGCTTCATTTCATTCATTTGATCCTCAATCGCTGATACTCTTTCTTCCAGTTGATCGAGTCGGTTACTGAAGCTTGTGCATTTGTCACGTATTTCTCGTGTCATGGTTTTCATCTCTGTCAGTTCGTTTATGGCCTTCTCTGCATTAATTATTCTAGTTATCAATTCTTCCACTCTTTTTTCAAGATTTTTCGTTTCTTTGTGCTGGGTACGTAATTCCTCCTTTAGCTCTGAGAAGTTTGATGGACTGGAGGCTTCTTCTCTCATCTCGTCAAAGTCATTCTCCGTCCAGCTTTGATCCGTTGCTGGCGATGAGCTGCGTTCCTTTGCAGGGGGAGATGCGCTCTTATTTTTTGAATTTCCAGCTTTTCTGCCCTGCTTTTTCCCCATCTATGTGGTTTTATCTGCCTCTGGTCTTTGATAATGGTGATGTACTGATGGGGTTTTGGTGTGGGTGTCCTTCCTGTTTGTTAGTTTTCCTTCTAACAGTCAGGACCCTCAGCTGTAGGTCTGTTGGAGATTGCTTGAGGTCCACTCCAGACCCTGTTTGCCTGGGTATCAGCAGCAGAGGCTGCAGAAGATAGAATATTGCTGAACAGCGAGTGTACCTGTCTGATTCTTGCTTTGGAAGCTTCCTCTCAGGGATGTACTCCACCATGTGAGGTGTGGGGTGTCAGTCTGCCCCTAGTGGGGGATGTCTCCCAGTTAGGCTACTCAGGGGTCAGGGACCCACTTGAGCAGGCAGTCTGTCCGTTCTCAGATCTCAACCTCCGTGTTGGGAGATCCACTGCTCTCTTCAAAGCTGTTAGAGTCGTTTATGTCTGCAGAGGTTTCAGCTGCTTTTTTGTTGTTGTTGTTGTTGTTTAGCTGTGCCCTGTCCCCAGAGCTGGAGTCTACAGAGACAGGCAGGACTCCTTGAGCTGCTGTGAGCTCCACCCAGTTCGAGCTTCCCAGTGGCTTTGTTTATCTACTTAAGCCTCAGCAATGGCAGGCACCCCTCCCCCAGCCTCGCTGCTGTCTTGCCGGTAGATCGCAGACTGCTGTGCTAGCAATGAGGGTGGCTCCGTGGGCATGGGACCCTCCCGGCCAGGTGTGGGATATAATCTCCTGGTGTGCCCGTTTGCTAAGATCCTTGGTAAAGCACAGTATTGGGGTGGGAGTTACCCGATTTTCCAGGTGTTGTATGTCTCAGTTCCCCTAGCTAGGAAAAGGGATTCCCTTCCCCCTTGTGTTTCCCAGGTGAGGCGATGCCTCGCCCTGCTTCAGCTCTCGCTGGATGGGCTGCAGCAGCTGACCAGCACAGATTGTCCTGCACTCCCTAGTGAGATGAACCCAGTACCTCAGTTGAAAATGCAGAAATCACCTGTGTTCTGTGTCGCTCATGCTGGGAGTTGGAGACTGGAGCTGTTCCTATTCGGCCATCTTGCTCCACCCCTCCTAAATCTTTCCTAATGGTATTAACAATAGCATCACAAAAGGAGTTCATATTTCCAGTTTTTTCCACTCCAGCTCATACTCTCTGCTGTCACTGGGCTTACTCAGGGCCTCCTCATGCGCCTCCAAGAGTAAAGTCTAATGGATTTAGCTTGGCATTCCAGGGTCTTTGCAAGCCTGGTTCTAACTTTTGTCTTGCCTCATCTGTGGCCCCTCACTGCTCCCAGACACAGATAGCTTTATCCTGCACCTGCAACACCTGCCACCCCATTCCTGCCCATGCAAATCCTATTCAGTCTTCCTGCCTGCTGATGGGGTGAATGACTTGCTGCTTTGTGATGCCTCTAGTATTTTTTCCAGTATTTAGCACATTGAAATGTGATGTATCTGCTCTGCCTCTCTTCTCTGCTGTTCTGTGATTGTCATGAGAGTAGGACGGTGTCTGGTTCGCTTCTTTACCCATTACGCCAGGATAGCACCTGGAACATAGTACATAACATGGGATTTTGTTAAAAGAATGACCACCAGTTAGCTAGAAACATACAAAAGTAGCAGAAACATCCTTGTTTTAAGTCATCAGCACTACTTCCCGGAAACAGCAATGTGGGAGGTATCACATCCAAATCTGACCATGTCTCATGACCTCCACTGTGTTCTCCTCAGAACAAGCCACTACCTTCTTTACCTGAATGACTGTAGCAGTCCCCTAACTGGCCCCGTTTCCTCTCTTCTGCCCCATCCCATCCCTCATTTAGCAATCAGAGTGACCCCAATAACATGATGAAGTCAGATTGCATCTTTCCTCTGCTCAAAACCCTCCAAGTGAGTCCCATCACACTGGACTAAACCTAGGACCTTGCAAAGCCCTGATCTGATGCCTGGCTACCTTTCTGATTTCATTTCCTATTCATCATTCCTTTGCTCACTCCATTCCAACCACGCTACTCCCTGAACACACACCAAGAACACTCCTGCCTCAGGACCTTTGTCCCTGCTGTACTTTCTCCCAATATCCCTGTGGCTGACTCTCATTTCATTCAAATTTCTGCTAAAGTGTCATCTCATTAAAGGGGATTTCTCTGAGCACCTCCTCCAACACAGTGCAGAGGACCTACCATGGTCACTCTAAGGTAGCAGTGCCCATCACCTCCTATCCATTATTTTTCTTCATAGCCCTTATTACCATTGCTGTTACTTCAATTATCTTTTTATTCATTGTCTGACTCCTCCCATTCAAATATCAGCTCTATGAGGGCAGAGACTTCATGTGCTTTTTCCACTTCTTTACCCCCAGTACCTGGGGCTATGCCCAACATTTCATTGTCACTTGATGAATATTTGCTGAGTGAGTGAATGAATGCAGGCATGAATGAAGGTGATCTCTTCTCTATATGCCACAGGGCATGATGGGGCTTAGATTTACAGGGAGAGCAAGGAATGGGATTTGGAGGATGGCTTTAGCCTAGGCAAAATCCCCTTATTACAAATCCCATGGCAGGAATAAATTCTGAAAGGTCTGCATATGCAGCCGGTATCACTGTGATGGGTTTAAAAACACATTGTGAGAGAGAAAAAATTCCTCTTTTCACCCATGGCTAGCTTCATGGTTGAGGACCCTGTAACAAAAGATAGATTAACAAGAGAAAAAGCGTACAAATTTATTTAACATATAAAGTTCATGTGACATGAAAGCCTTCAAAACTGAAGACCCAAAGGAATAGAGAAATTGTGTATTTTTGTGCTAAGTATGATGAAGTAGTGGATAGGTGTTGACAAGTATATTTGGACAAAGAAGTTATGGTCTAATGGTAATAAACTGGGGAAAACTTAAGCAAGGCCTGGTTGTTCATGTTGCTCTCTGTGTCCTGGCATCTTCGGAGATAAAGACATTCCTTTCCTCGGGTATAGGAAGGGAACCTCTAGAATGAAGGTTTTGTGACCTGCTTTAGGAGAGAAGAGTGAGGAGAAGGTGAAAGTGAGTTTCCTGCTTCTGCTGTTTTCTCAAATGCCAAGGTGGCATATTTTGGGGTAATGTGTTGCTGTGGTTTGTGGTTTGAGTGTGTTCCCCAGAATTCATGTGTTGGAAACTTGGTCCCAGTGTGATGGTATTGGGAGGTGGGGTCTTTAAGAGGTGATGAGGTCTTTAGGAGGGATTAACACTGCTCTCTCAGGACTGAGTTAATGCTCATGGAGGTGAGTTCTTGCTCTCAAGGGACTGGATTAGTTCCTGTGAGAGCAGGGTGTTATAAAGCAAGGCCACCCCTCGTGTTTTGCCCTCTTTTTGCTCATGCCCACTTCCCTGTTCACTTCTCTGTATGTAACAACACAGTACAAGTCTTTGCCAGAAGCTGTCACCATGCTCTTGGACTTCAGTCTCCAAAACTGTGAGCCAAATAAACTTTTTTCCTATGTAAATTACCCAATCTCAGGCTGGGCATGGTGGCTCACTCCTGTAATCCCAGCACTTTGGCAGGCAGATCACCTGAGGTCAGGAGTTCGAGACCAGCCTGGCCAACATGGTGAAACCCTGTCTCTACTACAAATACAAAAATTAGCCAGACATGGTGGAATGTGCCTGTAATCCTAGCTACTCAGGAGGCTGAGGCAGGAGAATCACTTGAACCCAGGTGGTAGAGGCTGCAGTGAGCCAAGATGCACCACTGTACTCCAACCTGGGTGACACAGCAAAACTCTATCCAAAAAAGAATCACCCAGTCTCAGGTATTCGGTTATAGCAACAGAAAACAGACTGAGATATGTGTCCTGAACCTCATCAACATCCATACATATTTTAAATACCCCTTCCTTCAAAAGGTACAGCTCAATTTCCCTCCCCTTGAGTGTGGGTAGGACCTAGTGATTTGCTTCTAATAAACATAAATGATGCTATATCACTTCTAAGATATGTTATAAAAGGACTGTGGCTTCCATCTTGGGTGGGCTTTCTGGTTTATCCTCTCTCTCTCTCTCTCTCTTTCTCTCTCTCTCTCTCTCATATCTCACTCTGGGAAGCAAGCTGCCATGTTATGAGCAGCCCTGTGGAGAAGCCTACATAGTGAGGCCTACATGGTGAGAATTTCTGCATGGTGAAGTCTTGGTAACCAGTGAGAAACTGAGGCCCATCCATAACTGCATCAGCGAGCCTGGAAGCAGATCCTCCAGCCCCACTTGAGTCTTGAGATGAGTGTAGCTCTAGCCCAACATTTGATGTCAACCTCATGAGAAAACCTAAGCCAGAAGCACCCAGGTAAGCTGCTCCTGAATTTCTGACTCTCAGAGCCTGTGACATAATAAATGTTTGTCACTTGGGAATAATTCATTACGCAGCAATAGATGACTAATAATTTGGTCACCATGGTTTGTCAAATTCCCTGCAATAAGTAATCCCACACTGCCAGTACTTGTCTTTCCAGGTGACTTTCTACAGGAAGTTCCTCAGCTCACGGCTTGTGGAAGAAGATGGGAGGAGCACTGTAGCCAGTCCTTTCTGGCACCAGCAATATGGTGCATGTAGTGAAGAAAACATAGGCTTCAGGGTTGGACTGGGCTGGATGTAGCCACACTTAACCACATGTGTGATCTGAAACACATTTCTTAACACCCAGAAACTCCTTTTAATCATTTGCAACTGGTGATAGTAAAACTATCAATATGGTAAGATTATATTGAGATTGATTCTGCCAAGTGCCTGGTACAAGATACACATTATAGTTCATTCTCTTTCCAGTTCCTTTTTCTTGTTACTCATGGTCTCAGAGTCTTTTCTTACTGCTGCCGATCTCAAAAATGCCAACCACTTACCCAAAACTCAGGTGTAAACTCCAAAGCCTTATTCTTGAACAACGGTGGATTTATTGTGAAGCCACTGAAATTCAAGTATCATAGATTGTCCCATAATTAGCCCCTTTCAATGCCCTGTACCTAATTTTGTGTTCTTTTTTTTTCCAAGGGGGTCCCTAATCACAATGAAAAATGTATCCGATTCTATGGGACTCAATTCAAGCAGTGATAAGAAAATCCATTGCGCTAAACACTTTATCAAAGTAAGAAACTAACATGAAACGAATTCAATTTCCAGCTCAAAGCACTAGACAAAGAACAACAAAGTAAAGCAAAATAAAGCACAAAAAAGAAAATAATAAAGTTAAAGGCAGCCAGGCGCTGTGGCTCACATCTGCAATCCTAGCATTTTGGGAGGCTGAGGTAGGAGGATTATTTGAGCCCATGAGTTCCAGACCAGCCTGGGCGACATAGTGAAACCCCATCTCTACAAAAAACACAAATATTAGCTGGCCGTGGTGGCGTGTGCCTGTAGTCCCAGCTACTCAGGAGGCTGAAGTAGAAGGATCAATGGGCCTGGGGAGGTCAGGGCTACAGTGAGCCATGGTCTCATGACCGCACTCCAGCCTGGGTAACAAAGTGAGACCCTGTCTCAAAAAAGAAAAAAAAACTAAAAGCAAAAATTAATGAGAAAGCAAATAAACAGTGGATATAATTAATAAATAAAAATAGGTTTTTTTAAAAAAATAGCTAACAAGAAAAAAGAGGGGAAACCATAAATATATAAAATTTAAAATGGCAAGGAGGATAACCATTGGAACAAAATAATTTTTTTTCATTATAAGAGATGACAAATTTCTATGCAAATGAATTTGAAAAACTGGGTGAAGTAGATAGAGGATTTCCTGGGGAGATAAAAATGACCAAAATTGACCCTCACTAGAGTTGGAAAGTTTAAATGGACCAATTTTAATAGAAGAAATAGAGAAATGTATTAAGGAACTATTCTGCCCAAAAGCACCAAGGGCTTTCACAGGAAATTCTACCATGCCTCCAAAGACCAGTGTTCTCTACAATATTTCAGAGCACTGAAAAAGAAGGAAAAGTTCCCAATTCATTTTATGAATCTAATAAAACACTGATACCCAAACCAGATAAAGAGTATACAGAAATATACAGACCAGCATCATTAATAAATAGCATTGAAATTTTCTGAAATAAAATATTAGCAAACAGAATCCAATATCACATTAAAAAAATAATACACCATGAATTAATGGGATTTATTCAATAATCCAAGGTTGGTTCACTATTCAAAATCCATTAATACCATAGTCCACATTAATAAACCTAAGGGGGAAAAATAATCTGATTATTTCCAGAGGTACTGAGTGAGCCTTTGACAAAATCCAATACCCCTTCATGAAACAAACAAAAGTCAACTAGGACAAAACAAAAACCCTCAAGAACACAGGAACTGAGGTATGCTATCTTTATATTTTATTTACTTATGTATTTATTTATGTCCTAAAGCTAATATCTTATTTAATGGAGAAACATCAGAGGCATTTCCTCTAAGATCAGGAACATGACAAGGATGTTCTATTTCCACTACTCTTCAACATTGTACTAGAGATGTCCGCCAAATGTAATTAAACAAGAGAAATCAAGTAGAGTCATAAGAGATCAGTAAAGAATTGTGAAGACTATTACGAAGATTACTTGAACTTAATCTTAAGTTAATAAGACAGCTCTGGAAGGGCTCACAATAAATGCTAGTCATTATCTTTTTTTTTTTTTTTTTTTTTTTTTGAGACAGGGTCTCGCTCTGTCACCCAGGCTGGGGTGCAGTGGCACTATCACAGATGACTGCAATCTCAACCTCCTGGGCTCAAGCGACCCTCCCACCTCAGCCTCCCAAGTAGCTGAGACCACAGGTATACACCACCATGCCTGGCTTTTTTATTTTTTGTGGAGACAGGGTCTCACTATATTGCTCAGGCTGGTCTCAAGCTCTTGGGCTCAAGCAGTCCTCTCACCTTGGCCTCCCAAAGTGCTGGGATTACAGGTACAAGCCACTGTGCCTGGCCTCATTGTCACTATTTGTAAGTGACACACTGGTGTTACCATTTCAGCTCCCTATGAGTTCCAGTGGTGTGTTTCTTTCACCTCCCCAGAGTTCCCTGCCGCGGCAGTCTGGAAGAGCAAGCAGTCTGCTGTAATGGAAGGCAGGAGACATAGGCTAAAGTTGTGGCATGCTGACACTTGCAGCTCGTATGAGACCAAGCAAATCTGTTTACCACTCTGGATGCTGGTCTCCTCGTCTGCAAAATGAGGACAGAGGCCTCCGTGCCTGACATCTCTCATATTTTGGTGTATGATTACTGTTGAACACCTGCTTGCCTCCACCAAGCAGATACAGGGCGGCGGGAGAAACAGCTCACGACCAGAGCAGAATAATCCCAGCAACTCTCCTTGCTTGGAATTCTTTTCTGCCTAATATGTGGCCCTGCCCCCACTATGAAATGTTCCTTTTGGATCAGAATTCGTGAACAGTGTCTAAAAGATTCTGGGAAAGCCTCCATAGACCTGGGACCTACAGCCACTTTGCCAGAGAAGAACGATGAATCATCCTGAATTTTGGCTCTAGCTTCTTTGTTAGGGCAAAACACAGAGATCCTGCCAGCTGTTGGAATGAAAGGAGCATTTTTCTTTAGACAGTGACAAGCCTGAGGCAAGGGACACAGTGTGATGAGAGTTCCCACTCAGAAACAGAGGTGCTCCTTGGAGTCTGACCAACTCGCCCCTTGACCAAACTTGAGTAGGGCTCCTCTGAGTCATCTTTCTTTTTCTTTTTTGATGTTTGTTGTTGTTGTTGTTTTGTATTTTTGAGAAAGTGTCTCACTCTGTCTCCCAGGTGGGAGTGCAGTGGTGCAATCATGGCTCACTGCAGCCTCAACCTCTCGGGTTCAAGTGATCCTCCAACCTCAGCCTCCCACGTAGCTGGGACTACAAACATGCCTGGCTAATTTTTACACTTTTTTGTAGAGATAGGGTTTCACCACGTTACCCAGTCTGGTTTTGAACTTCTGGACTCGAGTGATCCTCCCACCTTAGCTTTCAAAGTGTTGGGATTATGGGCATGAGCCATTGCACCCTACCTGAGTCCTCTTTCTGACTCTTGGACTCTTAGTTCAGTTTTAGCAAGAATTCTGCTGAGTCAGTTTAGCAAAAATCTCCTATCCTTGATATCTGATCACATTCCTCATTCCCTACCCTGATAGCTTATCACCCTGGCCTGCCTTCCGCAAGAATCCTAGTGAGTCAGTCTATCAAGAATTGCCCCAGCCCTCATGTTTCCTCTTAGTACTTTTCCATCTACTGACCCCAACATTGCTCCTTGGCTATATAAATCTCCACTTGTCCTGCTATGTTTGGGGTTGAGTTTGACCCTTCTCCCCTATTGCAGAACCCCACTGCGGTGGCTCCTGCTTGAATAAGTCTTCCTTACCATCTTTTTTTTTTTTTTTTTTTGAGATGGAGTCTCGCTCTGTCCCCCAGGCTAGAGTGCAATGGCACAATCTCGGCTCAGTGCAACCTCCACCTCCTGGGTTCAAGCAATTCTCCTGCCTCAGGCTCCTGAGTAGCTGGGATTACAGGTGCCTATCATCACACCCGGCTAATTTTTGTATCTTTAGTAGAGATGGGGTTTCACCATGTCGACCAGGCTCATCTCGAACTCCTGACCTCAGGTGATTTGTCTGCCTTGGCCTCCCAAAGTGCTGGAATTACAGGTGTGAGCCACAGCGCCCAGCCCATTACCATCTTTAACAATAGTCATGAATAACTTTTCATGAAGAATTCCCAGGATGGTGAACCACCTGCCACGTGAGCCTGTTCAATAATCAGGGATGAGGGATCCTTCACAGCAGCCTCTAAGAAACCAGGCGTGTGCCTGTTGGTCTCAAAGTCACCTCTTGGCTCCTCCTCCTTGCTGGGGCCTGGGCGTGGTTCAGCAGCCAGGAGGAAGATGGCTTTGCGTTTGTAATTTGTGATTTGTGTGTCCCCGCTCCTTGCTCAGCATTCTACCCTCAGCTCCTTGTTCACAGCCTGGTCCCCTGGAGCTCCATAAATACCTGTTGAGTGAATGAGAGGATGGAGGCTCCTGCAGAGAGAGAGGAGTGGAAGGCGTCTTTGGACTTCAGACTTGGCTTTCCTGGCAGAGGCCTCAGGGAGGAACAACACAGAAACAAAGATGGTCTTGTCCTGGGCCCTTCCCTCCCTGCCCCACCGTCCTCCTCTGCATCCCACAGTGGCCTGGAGGGAGGTGGAAATGGACCCCTTTGTTCTACTTCCAGAATTCCGCTCCCGCGGGGTGGAGGCCTGGCTGCAGCCCCCCCTTCCTCTGCCAGTTCTTCCTAATCCTGAGGGATTCGCCAAAGCCTTGGAGACCCACACCATGGGTCTCACTGTGAGGACGGGCCTCACCTCACAGGTAGCCTCAGAGATGGACATGGGTGCAGAGAGAAGAGGGGGTCCCCACCTGTTCCCTCCCAGTCCTCTTCTTCAGTGTCCCCAGGGCCTGTCACACAATAGAAACGAAACTGGGAGGCTCCATCTAGAGTGGAACCCAGGTGAGCACTAATCCAGTGTGGCCTGCAGACCTGCTTTTCCCTGGTCCCTGACATGAGTAAATTCAGAAAAGGAGGGTCAGTGTTTGGAGATGTTAACATGATAGAGTACTTTTATGACTATTGAATCAAATAATTTTTCAAGGGTTTGAATGGATTATCAGACCATGGAAAGATACAGGAAACTTGAATGCATATTACTAAGAAGTGAAAGAAGTCCGTCTGAAAAGGCTGTATAGTACCTGATTCCAAGTGTATGACATTCCAGGGAAAGCAAAACTCTGGAGACAGTAAAAGGACCAGCGGCTGCCAGGAGTTAGGGGAGAGAGGCATGGCTGGGTGGAGCACAGAGGATTTCAGGGCAGTGGAACTACCCTGTATACTACTACAGTGGTGGATACACGTCATTACGCATTGTTCAAATTCATGGAATGGACGACACCAAAGGTTAACTCCAGCCAGAAGTCCTGGTCTCTTACCCCTGCCCCATTCTTAGCATTGGGCCTCAGTTTTCTTTTCTGCAAATTGAGGGGGTAGCATGATCTGACCTACCCAATTTGACAGTTCAGCTAATGTCTGGTTCTTTCGACAAGTACAGGCAGCCTCTGGCAATGAGGGGCCATAGACTCCCCCTCCAAACCTCACCATCAAGATGCTCCAATGAAAGCAGGTCTTGGGGAATTCTGCCAGCCAGCCACGCTCATTGGCGAGGCTGCACAAAATAGGGTGTACGCTTGGGGAAGTCTTAGCTGTCCTCAGACTCTCAGACATGTAGCTTGCTTGAAAGGTTGGGGTTCTGAAGGAGCAGCCTGCATCTCGGTCCATCCTGTGACAATCTCACAAAGTGGGGACCAGATTCTGATGCCTCATTGGTACAGAGGCAACAATGACTGCGCAGGGCTCCTAGCTGGCCACATTCATGAACATTATTTACTTCGCCAGTGAAAACTTATTTCAAACATCCCTTATGCTAATTAATCAACCCTCGGGTGTAATTTTGATGACCACATTTGAAATGCTTTGTCAACACCTCTGGACCATGGATTCCTAAAGAACTCCAAAGGCAAAACAGCTGCCCTCCCTATGTATATTCAGTTAACCTATGAGCATGTGTATTATTAATGCCTAAGTATTTAAAAGTATATTACTACCCAGATGAACCAGCAAGGAGATAAATCACATGACTTCTGAGTTCCCTCCCATGCTAAATATATGTAAACTATTGTATTATATATATATAAACATATATATATATATATGTTTCTGCATGTTTTGTTTTTTTTTTTTTCACTTTAATACTCCTTAAAGTCAGGGAAGGAAGGCAGAAGTAGGTTTTCAGATTTCACCATCTCTCAAGTTGCAGGGACAATTCTGTGAAGCTAAGCCAGGCCCCCACTTGCTCCTGGTGTCCATCTAACTGATGCTCTCAGGTTTTATGCCTCCTCTCCTCTTCCAGTTGTTGCTGGCAATTTCTCATTCCTCGAGATGGCTGAGGCCATCTCTGTGACTGTCCCCTCAAGACTAGAAGCCAGACACTGTCCACACTTGTGGTGCACACCTGTCTTCCTTGAGCCTTTCAGGTACATAGGGAGGCCTGTGGTGGCGGGTGGAGGTGAGCAATAGGGTTCAGAAGGGAAGGTGGAGAGGGATGCAGCTAGGAAAAAAACAAAACAAAACAAAACTGATTCCAGAGCTGTAAGAAAGGTGCAGCCAGGCCTGAGTGAGGGAAGGGAAGGCCAGTCCCTTCTCTTGCCTGGCTATGGGACTGGGACAAAGTGGTTGGCTAAGAGCTGTAGGGCTTCACTTGGAGAAAGCAATTTGAGGGTACACAAGCAGCTGTGAGGGAGAGAAGAAACCAGACCGGGCCACGTAGGCAGTCCACGGAACGTTGGAGAGCTACAGTGAGGCCCTCAAACAAGGGAGGGGCTTACCTGGGGCAGTGGGCCAGCCCCTAGTGGACAGCTATGGTGCCGACAGGAGGACTCCTAGAGAAATGGAAAGATCATGAGCCTGAAGGGGAATTCAGTTTCTGGGAATGGGCAGATAAGAACAGAGAAAATGTCATTCTGAGATGTCACTGTAGTTCTTCCCCAAACACAGCTGACCCCAGGCAAGAGGCCAGACCCCAGCCTGTTCACAGCCCTCCATCTCTCCCCTGTTTCCAGGGCTGTTTCCACAGCCCCCTTCCACCCCAGCTCAGCACCTCCACATAAGTGTCTTTCTCCTCCTTTCCTCCATCCCTTGTCCCCACCACAGTTCCCACTCTGGCATTGTTTGTTGGCTTGGAGCCAGGGAATCTGTGGTCTGGGGAGGCAAGCTAGAAATCTTAACAGCCCTTTCTCACAGGAACATGAAATGGCAAATCCATTTCATGTTCGGGAGGTTGAGAAACAGAGCAGTTTCTGGAGCTGGACTGCCTGGGTGTGAATGCAGCTCCACCTCTTAGCTACGGAGAGACCATGGGCAAATTACTGAACCTCATTTTCCACACCTGTAAAATACAGACAATAACAGCTTCCACCACCTACACTGTCATAAACACAAAATAGGAGTGTGTGCAAAGCTCTTAGCATAGTAGCTGGTGCACAGGCAGTGCCCAGCAAGAAGCAGTACTCCATTTCCTATGTAACCTCTTTACTCAGCTCCTCACCTCCACTCGTGTCTGGCCCAAACTATTCTCCATGCAGCGTGGTGATCTTTTGAAAATATGCTGACATCCATCACTCTCCTGATGAAAACTCCTTAACAGTATCTCATTGCTAGCACAGCAGGCAGCCTGCGCAGCTACTGCCCACCGCGGCCCTGACTCGGGGCTGTGGTCACAGTGGCCTCTGCTGTTCTTCACCTCTCTCTACCTGGAACATTATTCCCTGACCCGCTAAGTCATGACTCAGCTCAAGTGTCATTTTCTCGAAGAAGCCCCTCTAACCACCTACTGCTCTTTTTCAGCAATAATCCTGAATCTGTAATTACTTCATTGATTTATTGTTCATGATCTCACGAGAAGGCAGCTCCATGAAGCCATCCAGCCAAGCGCTTGCTGAAGGAATGAAGGACACGTTATCCACGGGTTTTAGGTGCTTTATAAATTAAACCGGTTCAGTGGCCTGCCCAGTGAGCCTGACCACCACAGTTCCAAGTTCCCAGCCCTCTGTACGGTAAGGCCTGGCTACTTAAGTGTAAACAAATATTACACATCAAGCCCAGTGGCCCAAAGTAAACATTTTTATTCTCAGTTCTGCCTTAGGGGTGTCTAGTTTTGCAAGCATGAGTAAATGGAATCAACAATAATCCTCTCCTTAAATGTCTGGCATTAAAATTTGTCACTTAAAAAGTTTCTGGTTTTGCCTAAAGAGAGTGTGATTTGAGGGTGACCTGAAACAAGGCTTGAGGCTTGTGGACACATAGGGTTAATCGCCTTATTTCCTGCCAATTCACAGAGCAGTGAAAGGCCACAGGCAGCTATAAATAGCGATCAGGCAGATCTGTCCTTCCAAGAGGGAAAGAACTTAGCAACAAAGAGAGACGCGAGGGGTGAGGCGGGCAAAGAATCATTAGCCCAGTTTCTGCCCGTGCCAGGGCATGTGACCCTTGGGAATGCCACGAGGCCCAGCAGGGGAAGGAGAGGATCAACGCTTTCATAACCTCCAACGCGGTGCATCCCAAACCCAGACGGGCCTGGACCGACCTGTGCATTTACTCCTGAATGTCCTCGGTCAGCAGACACGGGAGCCAACAGGTGGGAAAACGTGTCCTCCAGAGTGCTCCTTTTTTTGAGGGGGACCCAGCTCCCAGGCAGGAAATGGCAGAGAGGAGGTGGATCCTTTCCCTTGGAGTGGCCTTCTGTCTTCCAGGGTTCACAGGACAGTCTCTCGGATGACCCCAATGAGGCTGTGTGGCCGCTCAGCCTCCACTCGCCGGGACCTCCTCTCGGCTCGGGGCCTCCCCGCCGGTGCGAAGGTGCTCAGGTCGCCGCAGCTCTGGAGGTGCAGCAGGCCAGGCTGTCTCCGCGAGGGCAGCGTGCGGGCCCTGGATGTGCTGGGTTGCAATGGGGCCATTATCTTTGGGAAAAGAGAGGGTGGGGAGAAGTTAAGTAAGCTTTACCAGATGTGGCCCTTTGACCTACCTCCTAGGTCCATCCACCTATCTTAATGTGTAATTGCTTTGAAAAAGAAAGAAAAAAACGCATTTTCCCAATGTGGAACTCATCTGGAATTCCAGGGGTTCTTTGCAAATCCTCCAAATGTTCTACCACTTCCGCTGTAGACCCATAAACCACACTTAACTGATTTGTCCGCTGCAATTTCTTGCTTTAACATTCTTCTCATAGCTTTTCTCTAATTTCTCTGAAGCCTAAGTCAGTGATCCTCACTGGCATCTGAACATTATTACTGGGTCAGGGAGGGACGGGTATTGTCAGAAACATGAATTCCCTGCTGAATTGCCACAGAATTCCCATAGCAATGGGAACAGTTAGCCTGGACTCAAGAACCTGCATTTTTAACAAGAATCCAAGTAAAAACCACTGGTATGGGATTGGGACCAGGTGATGGGTTTATAAAATGTCAACCAAGTCAACCAAGTATAGGCACAGTGGCTCACACTTGTAATCCCAGCACTTTGGGAGGCTGAAGCAGGTGGATTACTTCAATCTAGCAGTTTGAGACCACCCTGAGTAACATAGTGTGACTCCATCTCTACAGAAAAAAAAAAAAAATTTTTTTTTTAATTAGCTGGGCATGGTGGTTCATGCCTGTAGTCCCAGCTACTGGGAGGTTGAGGCAGGAGGATCACTTGAGCCCAGGAGTTCTAGACCAGCCTAGACAACATCGCAAGACCTCGTCTCTACTAAAAATAAGAAAACTTAGCTGGGCGTGGTGGTGTGTGCCTGTAGTCCCAGCTACCTAAGAGGGTGAGGCAGGAAAATCACCTGAGCCCAGGATTTCAAGGTTGCAGGGAGCTATGACTACACCACTGCACTTTAGCCTGGGTGACAGATGGAGACCCTGTTTCAAAAGAGAAAAAGTCAACCCAAACCATCCAATGATGCTTCAAATGGATCTGATAATCCTTTAATAAACAATATAAAAACTAGGCCAATTTATTTGTAAAAAGTCTTTAAGAATGATTCTTTTCGTTAAATCTATTTTGCAATGTGTCACAAACATAATTTTGAATATATAATAATATCACTTACTCTGTAAAAATGGCAAAAATATGAAAAATTCCTCATCCAACTGGGATTGAAGAGGAGAAAACTGTCCCGTCAATTTTTTGTAAATTGCACAGCCATGTCTGTTTGACCTGTAATAGTGTCAGCAGCTCGGGGAAAACTCGGGGCTTTACTGTTACCTAACATCACAGCACAATCATTTGGATGACTTTTTGTTTCATTTGTACCATTCTGAGCTTTTAAGGTCATTAAAAGATTATTCCCCCAAAGATGGGAAATTAAATTTTATTAACAATCTACTTAATTACATCTGTCTTTGAGGTCTGTCCTTGTCTCCTGATTAAGAAAAGTTCAACATTCATAGAAGTTGACTGTGCTACACAGTAAGTTAGGACAAGTGGTTTTGATATCAGTGAAAATTAAAATGGATCTAAAAGCTCCAATATGCGAAGCCAGCTAGAGTCAGAAATAACCGGTCTCCTTCTGCTGTCCTTACCTCCTTCTGCCTGGGAAAAGGTATGGAATTGTGAAACCTCACCTCTAGGGTCCAGTCCTGGAAGGCCCTGCAGATGACCCAAAATCTATCGCAACAATCTCAGCACCTGAACTTTTAAACTGCCTGGGGCACAAAGATCTAGCAACCATTTGTGATGATAGCATCTAGTGAACTGTATAAGTGCTTGTTCTTTTTCCCCAGAGTTATTTCCCAGGGAGCAAGACTTTGCAGAAGGTCCAGGCCCACTGCCTGGTGAATGCTCCAGCTCTTAGCTCAACAGAGCTTGGCAGCCTTCCAGAAGCAGCTCCTGTTTATTGGGCTCTTGGGGCCAGAGAGAGGGAAGGTGACAGAGAATGACATCTGGAGTAGCTAAGGGACACGAGGATGTAAAATGTTTCCCCCACACAGGTTAGTAACTAGAGCCTGACCCGGAATTGTAACTGATCACTCTTTTAGAGTGCAAACGCAAGACGGTCTGTGGTTCATGTACCTCTTCATGCAAGGAATCAGATCATTCCTCTCCCTGAATCCCCTGAGGGACTGGGAGAGAGTTTGGCTTCTGGCTTCTGTAAGAAGAGGCCAGCAGGTAGAAAGGGGGAACAGAAGGGAAAGTGAGAAGGGTATTTACTCAATCTGAATTAAAAATTTACCTACATCCTGAAGTTGGTAATTACCCTGAGAAATTAGCCCACTTCAATTGAAGAAGTATTTGTTGGACATTTAATGCACAAAGACACAGAGTCACATAACATCCATACGCCGTTGTGGGGTGCTGTCTACGGCATCTACCCCACTACCTGCAGCAATGAAGCCAACACCTAAAAGGGAATGGCTTTTTAAGAAGGTGGAGAGAAGGCTCCTTCCAGAAGGAAACAGCATTCATTCAGAAATAGAGATATAGAGACTACCTAGTCCAACCCTTTACTTTAAAGAGGAGAAACCTGAGACCCAACTGGATTATGTTCGTGCCCAATTCTGTCTTTTCTCCAAGTGGCTTCAGTTTCGGGGATTGCCTTGTATTTTTTAATCTATAAGAAGAAAGGTGTTTATTCCCTCAGGACCTGTTGGCTTATCTTGCCAAACATTTCATGGGAATGTGAACAGCCTCTTAGAATCTTGTCAATATTAAAATTCACCTAGGTCATCATTTTCAAAGGGCTGAGAAAACATGCCTTATCAAAGGAAACCTTCAATTCAGGAAATCAAATGTTGAATGCACTCCCCATTGTCCATATCCTCCGCTTTTATTCCTGGCATGCACTCTTTTCTTTTTGCAGACATGCTTCCACATCCCAGGAAAACTGGATTCTCTTCCCTTGAGCCAAGAATGACGTGGGAAAGTTACCACACTTGAAAGCTCCACGGCTTCCTCTCTCTCTCTCCCTCCCCTGACCTCCCAACCCCATTTCCCTGAAGACTGTGACCATGAATTTACTCTGCCTTGGGCAGGAAAACAGAGAAGCCACTTTAGCTGCTATAAAAATGAGTTATCTGATTCACATCTGAGATTAATAATAGAACTACCTGTTCTAGGAAACTGGCACTTGTGATGGCTTCCTCCATGTGCTCCTCATCAGACTTCAAAACAGATTTAATGTTTTCTACAAGTTCATGGATGTCTGGGGTCATGGTACAGGAGGACTGCTCCAGGAACCTTGCCACCAGCAGCTTGGTGTCCAGGTAGGATTTGTAATCTATCAAAGACCGCGGTCTGCATCGCGAAGCCCTCGATCTCAAGCCTCTCCTCAGAGTCACCGCAGCCAGATCCAGTCTCCTTTCAGTCTGTGTCGCAGCTTCACAGCTGAGCACTGGGGCAGCTGTGGGCAGAAACAAACAACGCGAACCCATTGGCCAACCCCTTTTGAACACATGCCCGTACCTGAAAGCACAGACCACAAAACTCAACATGGAAAGCATCTGACAAATGCTGATAGCCATGCACATCCTGCTTTTCATCTTGCAGAAGGGGGGAAAACAATTATGACACAAGGTTATTCCCTGATGTCCGGTTCCAATAGGATATGGCCCAAAACATGTCATCGTGCCATGTGACATCACCCGCAAGGTAAAGCCAGATGGTGGAGAGGAGAATCCAGAATGCAAACCATAATGAAGTTAAGTTTCATGGGGTATGACAAACAGATGGGCATGGATGGGCCAAGCAGGAAAAATGTGGCTGACCCATGAAAGGATGTTCCAAGGAGCAAGGATGAAGTAGTCAATTAAGAGAGGAAAGGGCTGAAGAGACAAGACTTGTCAGATGAATGTAATGCTCTGATCACTTTGACTATACCTTTGTCCCAAACGTCCTCAAGGACATTGTACTGACTTTTGCTATCGATGCTCACACCATGGATATGAGGTAGATCTATAGCTATTACAGAAAGAGAAATTTAGATGCAGAAAAAGTACACATCATGCTGGAAGTCAACACAGGGCCTGGGAAATCCATCGCAGGCTCTAATTTCCATGGCTACCTACATCAGCAAGGGTGTAAAGACCAGCAGAATGCTTCTGCACTTTGAAGTGGGTGAAGCAAAACTCAGATCTGGTCATTATGTGTCCAGAAGCCAGCCCGCAGCCTTCAGCATACACAACACTGGCATCAGTCTATGAAGGCCTGATAAGCAGAAATTTAGAAATTCAAAGAAGACAAGAAGCAGGGGGCGAGAGAGCAGGTGGAAGAAGGGGAGCACTCCTTTTCCTCTGGAGAAAGGCAGGCACAGGGAGCTCTAAACCAGGATTCAAGACTGTCCTCTCAGGCAGCCATATGCATGTCACAGAGAGCAAGAGTCTTCCAGAAGCACTCGCCAAAGACACTCATGTGTGAGGACAGAGTCAGTGTCTCCACTCTTCCACTTGAAGGCAACCTGGCACCTTCCACAATGGAGGGCTCCAGCAGCTGCTGTCTTCACCCCTGCAGGTCTGCAGAATGAGAAGGGGTTCCAGAAAGATTTCCCTAAGCTGTGCAAAACAGCTAAGTTCCCGTTGAGGCTGGAGTCCTCAACTTGCCAGGTAGGGTGTAGGAGACCCACAGTGAAGGCAGGTCTTGGGAATCAGAAGCCAGGCTGCCCGGCCACTGTGCTTCAGAGACACGCTCAGTACCAGGCGGCAGGATTTCCTCTCCACTCAGAAGCTGCTGTAGAGACAAGAGGAATGTTCTCTCTGGCTCGAACATGGTCAGTCCAGAGCTGTGGCAAATAACACACACTGTCAGACAGGCAGAACCGAGACTGCAAGGGCTCAAGACAGGACCCTGGAGAGAGCAGGGTGGAGGATTATCAAAGTTTTATTTGCATAGGTGTTTTAGAGGAGCAGAGGTCAACTCTGCTAGACTACTTCACAGGAAGAAGGTGGTGCTGGTGGAGTTACAGGAGGTTTTAATTTTCTTCCTTTAGTTTCTTTATTTTTTATAATTTTCTACAATGAAGAGATATTTGGAGATGTTCAGGTATTCATATATTCAGGAAAAACAGTGTTGTCATTTTAATTTTTAATTATTCAGGTAACAGCTATACACAAACAAACTTAACACAGAGAGAGAGGTGAAGTGTGTGGGTGTGTGTATTTCATTCTATCCAAAGTTCTAAAAACAAGGTCAGATTTCAATAATTTAATCATCTACTCATACATATTAAATATATAACAAATTATAAAAGAGGGAGTATACAAAAATCTTTTTGACTTTTTTTAAGACAATGCATATTCCCATAGGATTGCAGCATCTAGAAGTCAGAACTAGATGTGCATAACTGTCTTCATGTAATACCTAGCATAGTATCATGTACAACCAAATTCTTTTGATGACAATGACTTAAAAAACAAAAAACAAAAAAAAACCCTACCATCTTTTTTTTTTTTTTTTTTTTGATACGGGAGTCTCACTTTGTTGCCCAGGCCAGAGGGCAATGGCGCAATCTCGGCTCACTGCAAGCTCCGCCTCCCGGGTTCACGCCATTCTCCTGCCTCAGCCTCCCGAGCAGCTGGGACTACAGGCGCCTGCCACTGTGCCCGGCTAATTTTTTGTATTTTTAGTAGAGACAGGGTTTCACTGTGTTAGCCAGGATGGTCTCGATCTCCTGACCTCGTGATCCACTCGCCTCGGCCTCTCAAAGTGCTGGGATTATAGATGTGAGCCACTGCGCCCAGCCCCTACCATCCTTAAAAGACATGGTAGATATATAATCCTAACATGGACGTAGAATATTTTACTTTCCCAAGACCTCATAAACGCCTTCAAATGACCACTTAAACTGCAGGGTCTTGAGCTGGCCAGAGCCACCCGCCTTCACCTGGCTCCTTTAAGCAAATAAGCACAGAGCCCCGCGCAGAGCTTGGGGAATGACGTCACCTCTGTCCTCGGAATGATGGAGCACAGGGTCACTCTTTGACCTCGTCCTCAGGGGTGGGAGGGCTCTCCGGCTTCTCACAGGACGCACCAGGGTTGAACTGGGAGTTGACATGGATGCGTTTTCTTCTGCAGGTATGTTAGGAATGGCCCCACCTGATTAAAAAAAAGAAAAAAAAAGAGGCGAAACATAAATTATTTCACCAGCTGTAGTCCTCAAAATGCGCAGGAAACACCTGTGAGCCTGAACCTGCCCGGGCAAGGGTAACGCAGTTAATAACATTTACTCAGGCTGCTGGCCCAGTAGGTTTTTATATCACTGCGCTATGGGAAAAGTTGCCTTTCCAAACCACCCCTCCACACCTAAAACAAACAAACAGAAAAATTTACATCCAACAGCAAAATAAAGGAGCCATGCCAAAATGTCAGGCTGTTTTTCCCAAAGGTGCTTAGACTCATCTCCAGGGAAGCATCCTGGGGCAGTACGGAGAAGCACCCTGACCTATCAGGATGAGCCTGGTTCTGGGAAAGTAATACCTGCACAGGTGAGGTGGCTGCTCTGTGGGCTGCAGAACTCCCAGAAGACTGAGTTAGAGAGTCAAGTGTCCACTAAACAAATCCGTAAAACCCCGCGGGAACTGGATAATTTATGCTCATAAAAATAAAATTGCATCATTCGTGAGCCTGAGTTGCAATTCGGGAAACTTTTCAAAATGGAACAATTCGCTGGGCACAGTGTCTCATGCCTGGAATCCCAGCACTTTGGGAGGCCGAGGCGGGCAGATCACCTGAGGCAGGAGTTCGAGACCAGCCTGGCCAACATGGCAAAATCCCGTCTCTACTAAAAATACAAAAATTAGCTGGGCATGGTGGCGGGCGCCTGTAGTTCCAGCTACTCAGGAGGCCGAGGCAGGAGAATCACTTGAACCCAGGAGGCGGAGGTTGCAGTGAGCTGAGATTGTGCCATTTCACTCCACCCTGGGCAAAAGGAGCGAAACTCTGTCTCAGAAAAAATAAATAAATACAAATAAAAATAAAGTTAAAAAATAAAAAATGAAAAATTATGAACATACTTAGGAGACAGAACACTGCTTCATAATTCTACTTAGGATGGAAGGTGAACAGAACACAAAGTATTACATTACACATAGTACTGCTGAAAAATTAGCTTCATCTAAAATTGCTAAGAGTTGATCCATTATTTATTGCCATTTGCGATTTTGTCCTGCTGGACAATTTTCTGGGCCACTTAAAACCTCCCCAAAGACAGAAGGCCATAACAATGTTCCCTTAAATTACAAGGATAAATGTAAACTGACTCTAGTACTTACTGTAGTACTGAAAACCAGAATTCACTAACTGCTCAGGCAGCAGGACCTGGGCCCTAGGTTATAAATGACACAGCACAATCTCACTGCAAATCACCCTGCAATAGAGGAAACTTTTTCCCCCTGCCAAAAGTCTAGCTAATTTTAAAAGGAGGAAGAAAATTATAGATCAGAAAACACAGGAATATCAAATCAAACGCTGTAACCTATTTCACGGTTCCTGAGAATAGTCTGGTTCATAAAAATGTCTAAGGATATCTTTTTTCAGCTCACGTATTTTCTCCCATTTATAAGCCCTAATAGTTGACGGCATTTTTGCACCTGGAGAAAAAGGTAGAGCTTGAACTATTTGCTCCGAGAATATCTGCCCTGCAGCACAATACCAGACAAGATCATTATTATTATTATTATTATATTATTATTATTATTCGTTTGTAGAAACAGGGTCTCTCCATGTTGTGCAGGCTAGCCTCAAACTCCTGGCCTCATGTGATCCTCCCACCTCGGCCTCCCAAAGTGCTGGGATTACAGAGATTAGCCACCTTGCACAACCTATTTCATCATGAATCATGTCACAGTGTATCTATTACCTTGAGTCACTTGTGTGCAGCCCGGATCCAGTGGGATCACAGCAGCTTCTGATCTTTCTGCCATTTGGAATGAAGATCCCTGCATCACAGAAAAAAAGAGGGTTATTTTGTTGATGTTTAACTCACCGCTCATCAGACCCAGTTAACTCCTTAAAAAGATGTGTGGGGCCCGGTCTCCCTGCTGTTCTCTGGGGGCAGGGGTTGGGGAGATGCTGTGTTTCCCACTTGCAGTCAATGTGCTTAGAGAGATGTGGGACAGACAGTACCTGCTCCTGGTCCATCTGGCTCACCACAGCTTCATACGGCGGCGGGGGATCCAGAGGACAGAACACTTCCACACCTTTGATTCGAGCTCCGTAGATGTGTGGCAGGGGAATAACATCAGGACCAACCATCCTAGGAAAAGGAACTCGGCGTCAGAAAGCACATGCTACAGACTGGACACGTGACTGCAGTGATGCCTGGATATTGGCTTCACTCTAAACCGTGGGCAAAACCACTCACCTCTCCGTACCATGGTCTGCTTGGCCAGGAGAGGGAGAATAATAGAAGCTGCTCTCTGACGAAGTGGCCAGAGTTCCTTAAGCAAGTGACAGTGTATAAAATGCAACCCCATCATTCCTTTTAAACCCATCAGTCAAAAGCAAATAATCCATAGAGACACAGAGCAGATGAGTGGTTGCCAGGGGATGGGGGAGAAGGGAATGGGGAGTGACTGTTTGAGGGGTATGGGGCCTCCTTGAAGTATTGAAAATGCTTTGGAACTAGATAAAGGTGATGGTTACAAAATAATTTGAATGTACTAAATGCTACTGAATCATATACTTTGGTTAATTTCATTTTATATGAGTTTCACCTCAATTTAAAAAACAAGTAAGGATTCAGGAAAATTCAATTATTTCTTACATTCTACATGGCTCTTGTTTTTGTCCTGTGGGTAAAGAACCATCAACAGCAAAATTCAAAATAATAGCAAAATCCTCCACAAGATTTCTCACTAGTGTTGATAGAAAATTCCACAAATCTCTGCCCAAGGTGCTAGATGATCTAGATAATGATGAACCTAAGTTTTAAAATAATTTATAAAATACATATAAAAGCCAGAAAACCTGTATTCTGCTATGGAGTATCAAAGAATGAAAAAAAAAAAAAAAAAAAAAAAAAACCAGCAAAAGTTTGTTCTTGAAATACAAAAACAGGATTTTAAAAAGCTAAAAGAAATGGATGAGTAAACAGATTCTGGGGCTAGTTGCTTGCAGGCACTGCCTTTTGGGGAGCGGTGTTCTCTGAATTTATAGTTGTTTCATTTTATTCTTTGTGGCCATGTACAAAATGTGATTGGTGGAAGAAAACATTTGAAAAGGATGTCATCTTCTTTCTTCCTAACAATAAAACTTCTGGAATTCTGGGACTGAGAAGAACGAGACTCTGCAACCTGAGTGAAAAGATGAGCATGCACTCCCTCATTTTCACCTATATTTGTCTGTTCATAAGCAAGGCTCTCATCCCTTGCTTGACCTGAAAGGGAAGGCAGAAGGTGATGTGCTAACGCCTGACGTGGAGATGTTTGCAGGTTCAGCACGCAACATGTCAAGCCTCCAGTTGAATGCGAGGCACTAGCACAAAGGGTCCCTTCGTGGGGGAGGGGTCCTAGCAAAGTTATCAAGAAAGAGAGATTCTCCCCTTAGAGCAGGACTTGCCAACAGGCTTCATTCCAACTCCCATACTCCACCGAAACTGTTTAAGAACTATATGTGCTGAGTGTTTAAGAACTAACTGTTTAAGAACTATAGACCCTTCTTGGATCTAAGAGTGAAGATTCTTTCCTGGCAAATGAACAGTGCAATTTGTTTTCATCAATGAGACCTATGGACTTCTATCCTCTCTAGAGGGCCAGCCTTCCATCTTTAATGAGCATAGCCCCCATAAGCCATCTTCCTAGCACTTACAAACACTTGACTTTTTCTCTCCAACAAATGACACCTGTATTTCTTTGCTGCTGTGTCCCCTGCCTGGAAAGTTTCTATCCCCAGCTTTGTTACCTGTTTCTTAGCTCTGATGGTCCCTGTTTGGCAGTCCCAACACAATGGGTACCTATGTGTCCAGAGAGAGAGGAGGGCTTGCTGAGAGCCAAGAGGTCAGAGGAACAGGCCCTGTTTTAGATCCTAAACTATTGTAGAATTTCTTCCAGAAGAATAGCTTGAGAAAGAGGGGGCATACTTTATCCAAGTTGACCACAAAATAAACAGCTTCTATGGTAGTTTTGATAATGCCCATAAAAGCCTCACTTTGAAGGAAGATGCTGCTAGAGTTGACATAGAAGAAAAGTTCCTTTCCAATTAAGCAATTGCTTGTTTTACCTCGTTTGTGTTAACGAGGGTCTGTGGAGGGAAATGGGTCTGCTCATACTGGCAGGTTGTTTTTTGTGTGTTTTTTGACTACTGTTTCTTTCCCCAGATCCCCATGGCTCTCAGTCCTGGCAAGGTGGGTAGAATCACCTTGGGAGGTTCTAAAACTCTGGATGGCCCAGGCCTCACTTCTAGAAATTCTGCTCTCATCGCCTATGGTGGGGCCCAGGAATCTGCCCGTTGTCAGCGCTCCTAGGGGATTCTAATACACCGCCAAGATGGAGCACCATTGCAAAAGCAAATGGATAACGGTGATTGAAATTAAAGCCCTGTTCTACTGGGAAAGTTGATCAAATTTTTATTAAGAATGAGGGTCTTCAGAAGACAGTTGCCTAATAAGGTCAGGCTAAGGTTAAGAGCTAAGTGTTTCTTAAGAGCAGGACACATACTGAGAGCATTTTAAAACCCAGAACTAACACTGGGAAAGCCCAGTCTAAGATGCTCTTTTCAGAAAGCTTCTTAGGTCCATTATCTCATAACAATACTCCCCGCAGCCACATGACAACGAAGGTGAATGAGGAAACTGAGGCTCAGAAATGGTGAGAGACTCATCCTGGGTCACCCTCTGCAGAGACTCTAGAGCCTGGGCTCTTTCGAATTCATCACCAAGTCCCCAGGAAGCCTTCACTGGTGCAGGCTCAGGAGCACTGAAGACGGAAATGCAAAGCATGTTCTGCTTTCAGGCTACAAATAGGCCCTGAAGACTTACTCAGAGGGAATGCAGCAGCGAATACACCGTTGACCAGAGAATCCTCCTCCTCCTGTACTGGAAAACTGTGCCCTGTGACTGGGTACAGGGTTGCTGCTCGCGGAGTGGGAGACAGGGAAGGGCCCTCCCGCCCCCTCTCTAGAGCTGAGCACAGACTCAACCCCAGCATTGCCGGACTCCGCTTGAATTTGGATTTGGAAATTCTTAGGAAAGGAAATGAGTAGGGTTTTGTGGGGGCTCTGCTTTAAGAAATGCCCATGTCAACCATGTCAATGCCCAAGACCCCCTCAGTCTTCAGTTTTCTTTAATAGGGTACATCCCCAGAGTAAAAACCAGGTCCATGTTCAAGAAATAGGTTGGAGACTCCTTGATTCCTGGCTCAAGCCAACTTCTGAGAAGAAAGGCACCCCGGAGTAGTGGAGGTGGGGTGCACGGCCCCCTCCTGTATCACAAATCAATTCACAAAATAGCGAATCCATCTTTGGACAGAAACCTCAACTGCAGTCAGGCTTCCGTTTATGACAGTAACTCGAGAAGCCTTTTCTCAAGGAGATGCTAACGCATGAAGTGGTTGTATTTATAGAAGTTAAATCAACCTCTTCTGAGAGTCATAATACCTTACAGGAAATGGGGAGCCTCTGTTGTGTGAAAACTCTGGATAAAACTGATCGTAGAAATAGTAACAAAAACATTCGTGAATATTCTTGCCTGCCTGCTTATGAGAAAGAAAATTACCAGCTGAGGTTAAACCATTAGTGTCTATAAAGTTGATTTATACTGTGAATCTAGCAAAGTTGGTCACATTTTAAAATATTTTTGATAGGACATGTATTTAAATGTGAATAAATTCAGCCCTTTTGAAAAGGAACGTGGACTGCACTCTGATATTGGTAAAATTTCCAAAAATTAAGGTGTTTGCCCACTGGCAATATGATTATAGGGCTCTGGGCACATTTTAGATTGGGCAATGTCTTCTTTCTCACAAGACTGTTTAGATTTAACTCCCTCCTTCTGCCTTCTTTCTAGAAAGTTCTGAATGATAAAGCCCTTGATGAGAAGCTTGTCTGTTTTCTTCCAAGCTAGATTTGGCCAGAGGTTGTCTCAAGACTCAGAGAGACAAATCCGAGGATTTACCTAGATCTTGAAGAATGGAAATATCTGCAGTGATGAGCACTATTACAGTGAAGCAGAGAAGAGAAAGGAAAGCGAGGAGACAGGAAGGTCGGGAGTGCTCAGAGCACACTGCTGGATGGCTCAGCTCCTAAACCCACATGAGTCACTTTCCCCTTCTGCCACTGCAGAAACTAAATCTGTCTGTTGCCTCCTCCTAGGTCAACAGAGTGCTCATCTGCAACCTCAGCGTCAAAGAATTCCTCTTATTGGAGAGGGTATTTCTCATCCCCACCAAGAAATATCTGTCATTTTTATTATCCTCCAATGTACCCTCTACAGACAGCCTGAGATGGTGCTAAGATTTTCGCAAATGTGTCCTCAGGTACAGAAAGAACATGTGTTTTGCTGCTGTATCTCTTCATCCTCTGTCATTCTTGGCTCATTTCCTGAAAGATTAGGGAAGTCATCCCAGCCCCTGGGGCTGTGAAATTCCAGTAGAGGCCACTCCCTGAACACCAGAGAGGTCAAGCTGTCCCACAGGCCTAGCCCAAGCCACCTGTCACCCAGCTGACACCCCCTCCAGCTTTGCGGTCATCTCTGCCGCTGCCTGGGCAAGTGAGCTGGGGAGGGTATAGAGGTAGGGTTCAGGTATAACTCTAAGGGACGAGTCAGCAGCTAAGTCACTGAAAAGAACACTAATAGTGTGGGTGGCAGCGCCACTGGTGACCCATCTCAAAGTCACATACAGTCACCCTGGACATTAGAAAATACTTCTCTAAAAACCTCAAGCTCAGCACCAAGTTGGTTTGATAAGTCTCTACATGTACTACAGGGATTAAAAAAATAGAAATTTCTGGCCCTCTGAATATGAAGCCAAAGACACTAGTATTTTCGTGGAATTGAGAGATTCTCTTTCAGAAAGTTCAGCAGAGGTTTGCTTATCCTTTAAACTCAGCTTAACGTCACTTCTTCCAGGAAGCCACCTCTGACTGCCTCGCCACTCTGGGTGAGGTGGACCTTCTCTGTGCACCCAAAGTCCCTCTTTTGAATACTACTGTGATCCTTCCAACACATTTTAATGACCTAGACTGTGAGCTCCTTAATGGTAGAGGAAGCAGGTCTAGCTCATTTTGAATTCCAGTAACCCAGCACAGAGGATTCTGTTTGTTGAATGAATAAATGAAGTCATTCTTTTAAAAAAAGATTTGTTTCTAGAAGTTGCTAACAATCAGACAAATGTATATGGCATTTCAATGTACCAATAAAAATCCTTGATATTTAAGAAGGTCAAAATTTTGAGTTTGAAATTTGAAAAGGAAAATAAGTTCAGTATCTATTTTTTCTAGACCAGGGAAAGACAATTAATAATTAATCTCTTTTTAATGGCTAGGAAGAATTTCATGATTGTTGAGACCTGCTGATGGTATTACAATGAAACATCGATTTGGCCTAACTGGGAGTGTTTCCAAGGCAACAGTGACTCTAAATCATGTCAAATTACAGCTGTTATCTCCCTGAGTGTCAGTTTCCCTTAGAAAGCTAATTGAACTTGAAAATGTCTACCTTTAGGTCAAAGTTTAACTTTTCTTTGGATTCATCTGTTTTATCAGACAAAAAGAGACAGACAAAGTAAGACAGAAAACAGAGAGTGACAGAGAGAATAGAAACCCCTGAAAAACAGCACAATTGTTTTTCAGTTTTCTAAAGAAGGCTGGCAGAGGTGGACTCTCTGAAAGCCATACCTCAGGGTTCACTAGCTGATTTTGTCACTCAATGGGCTAACGTTCCTTAAGTCAGGAACAATTTTTCTTTTTCTTTTTCAAAGCAAAGTGAGATCTCATGCTGTGAGTTCTGGAGACACTTCAGTCTTCAGAACCTACAGCTCCCCACTCAGACTGCAGGGGAACTCAGGAACGATACCTGCGGTTCATCCGGGGTGTGCACGAGTAAAATGTGGCAAAATAGGAAGGGGGAGGCACAGGCGGCACAAAATCATCAGGGTCCGGGATGCGTCCATGATCCTCCACTTCTTCAGCAGAAATCTGGGATTCATCCTAATTAAACAGCAGCTCGGTTAGTGAAGAGTCTTCATTACAAAGGCACGGGGAGAGAGGCAGTGGAGGACACGAAGGGGTCCATGGGCTGGCTCAGCGGAAACATGGCCATGACTTACGATGCAGGATCTCCTGGTTGCGAATATCTGGAGGTAGCGGAGGGCGGCGGCCACCAAGCAGACGGTGGTGGTCAGGGCATTCAAGGCACACAGGGCAAAGAGGACTTTCTGGGGCAAGGAAACAAGGGCACCACTAAGTCCTTCAACACACATCACCAGAATATCATGTAGAAAATCTTAAAAATAATAACAACGCTGCCTCCATAAGACAATTCTCAGGAGAGGCTGCATGTAAAGGATTCAGGTGGTGTCTGGCTCGTGGAAAGCACCCACATAAATGCTGGCTATTATTATGACCCTCATGCATTAATGCTCACTTCTTAATTCCAAAAACTTTTCTTAGAAGCTCCCGGTCACAGAACGCCCTGGTATGACAGTAGTTCTTTTTGCAAGCATCAGAATACTGTCAGGAAACACTCCTTCCAGGAGAGCAGTGAGTTTCTCTTCTGAGGCTGATTTCCCCACGGATAGCAATTCCCAGCCTCCTGCCTCCCACAGCCTCCCACCCGCACAGCGCACTGCTTAATTTGTGGCCACTGATTCTATTTCAAGAGCAATTGGCTGTGCGGCCCCATGCACACGACGACGACGCTGCAGGGGCCGGCCCAGCCAGAGTGGAAATAGGACTTCTCTCCACTAAACACACATCTCAAAATAGCAAAAGCCATTCCAAACACTTCTGTTGGTACAGTCCTGGCTCCTTTAGTGGGGCTTTCCCCAAGCTAAGTCCTGGCTCCGAAAGTTTGGGGGTGACTCAGCTACCGAAAATGCAGAAGCCATGGAAAGCAGGCCATTTCTACATCCCACACAACCCAGAGCTGGTAGCTTGGAACAGTTCTCTCTTTGCTTGGAGACTCTTCCTCCCCACCAAAATGAAACCCAAAACAAATATCTAAAGAAAACCGGTGGAAGTGGATTCTCTAAAAGCCATGCCTCAGGGTTCACCAGCCGATGCTGTCACTCACTGAGCTAATGTTCCTTAAGTCAGGGCACAAATTTTATGCAACTCCCTGATGAAGGCTAATTTTGTACTTCTCTTCAACTGGGATCATCCGTTTGTTTAATCTCTTTTGCTTATTATAGTTGTTGCTTATTAAACAAGAGCTAAGGTGCTTCAATTCCCCCATATTTTCTGGCCAATCTCTCTCCTTAGTCTATGTGTTGCAGACTGGTAGTACTCAGTGGTGCATATGACCCACATAAGCAAACAAATGAGCATCAGAACAATGACACATGAGTGTGCAACTTAAAGGTTTTGCTAACAGCTATACCGTATATATGTGTGTATGTATACATATGTATGTATGCATATGTGTGTGTGTATGTGTATACATATACATATATATAGTCAGGCTCCTTTTCATTTTTTACTATCTTACAGTTCTTCAACACAAAGAAGGCTGTCCATACATAATTTAACACACACAATGATCTGTGGTTCTTTCTGCATTCAATTCTGTCTCTGGGGGCACTCACATGTGCTTTCAGCAGCTTAACTGTTTGAAGCAGGTAACAGAACAGGAATATTTCAAGTAATTTTGCCTTCTTTGGGGGCTCCGTGGTGTATTTACCGTGGGGGTGGGAATCTGTTCGAGGTACCTTAAGTAGAAGGTGAACAGCACTACAGGGCTGAACTGGAAAGAGTTTCAAGGCGTTTTCTTTGTCTGTGCACTTGGCTGGTTGAAATTCTTCACAACAGAAGCAAATCTTGCCTTCACCTAAGTCCACCTTAATGGAGGAAAGGTAGAAAAATACTTTAATTATTAAGAAAACCACCCCGGCTCCACCATGGAGCACCAATCCTGTAGAATGAGGTTATGGCAGGGTTCTGTGTCAGGCAATGCCTCTCTCGGTCAGGATGGGCTAGGGTATGGCATGGTAACAACCAAAACCTACACTTCAGTGGCTTTCCCAAAACAAAGGGAATTTTAATATTCCTCCTTTCTCCTTTAAAGTCTCCAGCTGAGAACTTCCTGTTTTTACACTAATCCCGTTTAGTACTAACAAATAAGCAGCTAAATGAGACGAAGTATCAGCCTCCATTCTGCTCATGTACACGAGTCCCACTCTTCCCCAAAAAGAACCAAACTCACTTTCTTTTTCCAACATGATGCACTCTGATTTTCATTTTTTGGACTTGGTGCAAGCCTCAAGATCTTAACCTGAAAGCTCTCTCTCTCTCTCAGACAATACTAGGCATCATCTTACAAAGTACTCCCTTCCCAAACAAGTCCATTCTTGATACAAAGCGTTTAGTTAAGTGGGAAACCAGGCCTATGTGGGCTGCACCCATGTGAGTGCTTTATCCATATAACATAGATGTTCAGAAACTTTAGCTACCTAGAACCTCTGCAGTGAGCCAGTCTGGATGGCAAAATTTTCCAGATGGGTGAAATTTAATCCCTTTAAACAAATCTATTTGAAAGTTTACTCATTATACAAATGATCATGAATACCAACTAATTTTCCCACTGGATACAAAGAAGCCCTCAGACTCTGTACAAAACGATTCCAGGCAACTGTGCATTGTGCGTTCCTGCTCCCCTATTCCTGATCCTTGCAGAATCTAATACCTTCAACTCCGTTCTTAATCCCATCTCTGCCCAATATTTCTAAAAACTTACTCTTGCTTCTCAGCAGTCACTTTAGCCTATCCACAAACAAATCTGTAGAAGTCTCCCTGATCCTAAATAATGAACATCCACCCTGCATTCTTGATGCTATTGCCTGAAGAGGTCAGATCCTTGTCTTCCCCCCGTCGCCTTTCAACAGTAGCATTCTTAACCCTACCAGCACATTTGAATTTTCTGGAGAGCGTTTTAAAAACCGATGATGCCACCTTTAGCACTCAGGGAACTACAAATTAAAGTGACAGCAAGCTCTCCCTTTGGCCTCATCAGACTGGCAAAACTTTAAAGAGAGAGAAACTCTCTTTGCTGGTGGAGATGTGGAGAGCCACTAGTAGAAACTCACCAGTCACTGGGGAGTTTAAGCCCTTTAATGAAGGAACTGACTATCCATTTTAAATTATAACTACGTCCCCAACCACTTTGGAAAATTCTTTAGCACCACATGATCCAGCAACTCCATGCCTAGGTATTCACTCAAGAGAAATGAAAAGTGCCTTCCCAAAACAACAATGCTCACAGCAGCTTTGTTCATAATACCCCCAAACTGGAAACAATCTAAATGTCCATCAACAGGAGAACAAAAAAAAACAAAAAACAATTCTGGTATTTTTATAAAATGAAATAGTGTCCTGAAAAAAAGGAACAAACAACAGATACAATATAAAAATATGGATGAAGTTCAAGAACATTACTGAGCAAAATAAGTCAGACACAAAAATGTTCAAACCATGTGACTCCATCTATATGAAGTTCAAGGACAGGCAAAACTAACCTATGGTGAAAGAAATAGGAACAGTGGTTGCCTATGAGAGAGTAGAGACCGCATGAAAAGAGAAACTAAAGAACTTTTTAAGGTGATAGAAATACTGTTTGGAGTACAACAAACAATATTTTGTTTGCAGTATAGAGATTGGAGTATAACGTGAGTGTATACATTTGTCAAAATAAATGTATACATTGGTCAAAACTTATAATGAACTGCACACTTAAGATTTGTGTTTTTCACTATAACTTTCACCCCAATTTAAAAACAATGGATAGAACAATAAAATGGTTGAATTTGTAATAATAAATGAGACAGGCAGGAGACAAGATACTGCTGAGAACAATTCCTTGTCCTGGGAACCTACTCCGCTTAGAACTAAAATCTCCCTGAGGATATACAGAATGATATTAATGGCAGCACTGTGTCTATTGGTCAAAACCCAAGCCACAGCAGGCAATAACAAAATAAGGAACTAACTTGGTAGAAGAAATTAAGGGTGTTAGTCTGTATTTACTCTTCTCTAAGTGATACATCTTTAAGTGATAAAAACAGGATGCAGGGAAGTACATACAATATGCCCATTTTTAAAAAATCATGAACAACCCCACCCCATACATACTTATGTAATATTACATGACCATGAAAACATTAAGAAATATAATTTCCCAGCCTGTTACTAAGGATTTGGGGCGACAGATACAGGCAGAGCGGGAAAGAGGAAAGAACAACCCCTTGCCCGAAAAGGTTTCATTTGTCAATAATTTCCCCAAAGGAAAACAACACTTATAACATGATCCTGTTGACTATGTGCATTTTTGTGCATAAAGAGATGCTTAACACATGGCCAAACTGTTATCCAGGGATAGTGGGAATTCAAATGATATTTAAGTTCTGCCTTATACTTTCATGGCTTGCCCAAACTTTTATAATTATATCATCAGAAATAATCACAGAGTTGGTTTTGTGGTAGAAAAAAAATTTATTAAAAATAGACTTAGTGCAAACCATATTCTGATATACAGAATATATAAAGAACTTCTACAACTCAATAACAGAAAAACAAATAACTCAATTTTAAAATGGGCAAAAGATTTGTATAGACATTCTTCCTTTAATGAAGACATACAAATAGCCAGCAGGCATATGAAGAGACTATCAACATCACTAATCATAAGGAAAATGCAAATCGAAACCAAATGAGGTATCACCTTATACTCATTAGAATGGCCACTTTAAAAAAAAAAAAAGCAGAAAATAACAACTGTCACTGAAGATGTGTGGAAATTGGAACCTGTGTGCACTGTTGGTGGAAATATTAAATGGTGCCGTTGCTATGAAAACCAATACAAAGCTTCCTCAAAAAATTTCAAATAGAATTACCAAATGATCACTTCTGGTTACATATCCCAAAGAATTAAAACCAGGATCTCAGAGACATATTTGCATGCCCATGTTTATTGCAATGTTATTCACAATAACCAAGAGTAGGGGCCAACTTAAATATCCATCACAGATTAATGGATAAACAAAAGGTATCATGTACATACAATGGAATATTACATAGTCTTAAAAAGGAAGGGAATTCTAACACATGCTGCAACATGATGAACCTTGAGGAGATGATGCTAAGTGAAATAATCCAGTCACAAAAAGACAAACAGTGTATTATCCTACTTGTATGAGGTACCTAGGGTACTCAAATTCATAGAAAGGGAATGTGAAGTGGTGGTTACCAGGGGCTGGAGGATGGGGAGCTGTTGTTGTTTAATATGCATAGACTATCAGTTTTGCAAAATGAAAAGAGTTCTAGAGATTGGTTGTATAATAATGTGAATATACTTACCTCTACTGAACTGTAAACTTAAAAATGGTTAAGATGGTAAATTTCATGCTATGTGTATTTTACAATAAAATTTTTTTCTTTTAAGTTCAGAGATGGTACAAGTCCACAACCTCTTACTCACAATGCTGAAATCCAAAAAGCTCTGAAAACCAGAAGTCATGATAACAGCCTGCTGTCCCAGACTCCACTGGCATGCTATATAATAAATAGTATATGCAAAATATTTAATCTTCTAAAATTGGAAAAACTCTAAATGCTGACACACACCTGGCCTCCAAAGGTTTCAGATAAAAGACTGTTGACCTGTATTCTGGCAATATCCAAATATCCATTTTTTTTCTCTTTAGATGAGGACAGTCAGAGACTGATTGCTTGTGGACACCTGATCCATCTATTCACTAACTAATGATGCATTATATCACTATGGTTCCGGGGTTTTGCTGGCTGGTCCCTGCTTTGGAAAAAATAATCGACAACTTGGGTGAAATAATCAGCAGGCAGCTCTTTGTTTTGTTTTCCCACTTCCTTTTACCCATTTCAGGTTTCACTTCAGGACAGTTGCCTGGTGCTGAATGTTGCAAGTCTCGCCAGGAACACCTGACAAGCCAGGGTCTGCCTAGATGCCCGGTGATGTTTTAGGACTGCTTACCAGATCACACCTGGGGACGCTGGACACAAACTGGGCCCCTTGGCAGCCTAGGATAAATCCAGCTAGATTTAAGAGGACGCAAACCACAGACAGCAGCACAAAGAGGTTTACCTGAAATGGCAAGAGAATGGACAGTTAGTAAAAGATAACAGCTAAATTCAGACAAAGTTTTATCTAATTTTAAAACCTCATATTCTCTTCCAAGACGAAATTTTTTTAAAAAAGATCAGAACCGTGTTTTTAATGTGACAAACTTTTTTTCACATTTTAGAGTTGTTAAAATTGTGCTGAGGGATGCCATTGACTCTTAAGTCTTCTCAATAACCTCAAGTCCTTATTTTTTCCTCTTTGAAAATAATTCTTACTCCCTTATCTTTCATCCACACATTACATTAAGCCCTAGCTATTTCCTCCTTGAGCCACTCTTATTTTTTTTCTTTTAGTTTTGTGGGATCAGCAGCAAATAAACAAATGGAGAACTCTGGAATATAAGTGAAACCCAGGTACATCAAGGAGCTCAGAGCCTTTACTATCCAGAAATCACAGTATGCAAATGGACATAAAGATGGGTCCTTTTTTCAGTTCTGAACACTTTAGGTACTAAAGAATACGTACACAAAGATTTTCCATATGCTTTTCTCTAAAGTTAATTATTACAAATATTACTCCGAATAATTAAAAAATTGATAGTAGTCAACTGAGAAGCCAGTATTTACTTAGTACAAGTTAGAGATTATGCAGGCTTTTCAACTTGAGAGCCATGATTATTAAGAAAATTAAATCTTACTGCAAATACAAAAGATTAGAGGAAATAATTATCAGTGTTAGAACCAAGCGTCAATTCAGGTAGCTGATATGTCAGACTTGGCTGGTAAATGAGTTCACATATGAACAAGAAACCTTGTTCTTTAACTATTGTTATTCCAAGTCAAGCTTGAAAGCATTTCCCAAGACCCATTTTGAGTCAGTGTTTAATATCACATGATGCCACTTTACCTAGGGGGAATTCCTTCTTCTCTCCAAGAGAAGTTTGGCTTCTTTCCTTTTATTGTTAATTTGGATACAGCCTGCCATCAGATTTTGGGGAAAATACTAATGGAAGCTGCTGTTGTTACTGTTTCCCAGGCTGGATTCCTCGGTGTCTACTGGACTTGACTTGAGCAGCATATAGAATATGTCCCCTCCTGCACTGTATCATTTATGATTATGCCACAGTTTCTTGGAAAAGGAGAATACATAATTGGCAAAGGACAGGGCTTGATCTTCCCACATGGGCTTCTATTACACACTAGCAGTTGCTACTCAGAGAGATCTAATATATCTGGAATCTTCATACCCAATAACACAGTCACTGTTACTATGGAAAAGTCTTGAGTTTTCCTTTGGAAGTTTTCTTTTAAGACAGTGTACAATGCCTTGAAAAGAAAGTGTGGTTATAATGCCCATCAGCACGCCAATAAAAATTAACATCATCAGCTATAAAATGGGTGAGGGCCCATTACTCCTAACACCAAACCCAAAATCTCTTCACTAAAATCTTAAAGCCAGCCCACTGAAGGACACAGTTAGGAAAATCAATAGTAGGCAAGCTACAGACCGGTAGAAAATATTTTCATGCATACATTCAACAACAACTTGTGTCCAGAATATACAAGTAACTCCTCAAATCAATAATAAAGAGACAAGCAACCCAATTAAAAATTGGGGCAAAAGACTTAAATAGACATTTCATACAGACACACAAAAAATATAAGACTAGCCAAAAAGCACATGAAAAGGTGTTCAACATAATTAGTTGTCACAAGTGCAAAGTAAAAACCAAATGAGATACCATTTCACACCAACTAGAATGGTTAAAATGTAAAAGACTGACAAAACCAAGTGCTGGTGAGAATGAGGAACACTTGGACTCTCAGACACTGCTTGTGCAAGTATAAGATGGCACAACCACTTTAGAAAATTGTTTGTCATATGAAAAAAAAGCTCATCATCACTGGTCATTAGAGAAATGCAAATCAAAACCACAATGAGATACCATCTCATGCCAGTTAGAATGGCGATCATTAAAAAGTCAAGAAACAATAAATGCTGGAGAGGATGTGGAGAAATAGGAACGCTTTTACACTGTTGGTGGAAGTGTAAATTAGTTCAACCATTGTGGAAGACAGTGTGGTGATTCCTCAAGGATCTAGAACCAGAAATTCCATTTGACCCAGCAATCCCATTACTGAGTATATACCCAAAGGATTATAAATCATTCTACTATCAAGACACACGCACACGTATGTTTATTGCAGCACTATTCACAATACCAAAGACTTGGAACCAACCCAAATGCCTATCAATGACAGACTGGATAAAGAAAATTTGGCACATACACATCATGGAATACTATGCAGCCATAAAAAAGGATGAGTTCATGTCCTTTGCAGGGACATGGACGAAGCTGGAAACCATCATTCTCAGCAAACTAACACAGGAATAGAAAACCAAACACCACATGTTCTCACTCACAAGTGGGAGTTGAACAATGAGAACACATGGACACAGGGAGGGCAACTTCACACACCAGGGCCTGCCAGGGCTGGGGGGGCTAGGAAAGGGAGAGCATTAGGAGAAATACCTAACGTAGATGAGGGTTGATGGGTGCAGTAAACCACCATGGCACGTGTATACCTATGTAACAAACCTGCATGTTCTGCACATGTATCCCAGAACTTAAAGTATAATAAAAGAAAAAAAAAGAAAATTGTTTGTCAGTTTCTTAAAAATTAAATATAAATCTCCCATGCAGAAGAATTGCAAATAATTTATGAAGCCACTGCCAAATTCTACCAAACTTATAAAGAAGAACTAACACCAATTCTCCTCAAGCTATTCCAAAAAATTGAAGGAGAGGGAATTCTCCCTAACACATTTACAAAGCTAGCATTATCCTAATACCAACACCAGACAAGGACACAACAAAAAAAAGAAAATATCCAATGTCCCTGATGAACATAGACACAAAAATCCTCAATAAAATGCTAGCAAACTGAATCCAACAGCCACATGAAAAAGATATACATCATGATCAAATGGAATTTATCCCATTCATGCAAGGATAGTTCAACATACCCAAATCAATCAATGTGATACATCACATCATGAGAATGAAGGACAGAAAGCACATGATCCTCAAATTTAACATCCCTTCAACAGACTAGGCATAGAAGAAACATACCTCAACATAATAAAGACCATAAATGAAAAACCCACAGCTAACACCACATTGAATGAGGAAAAGCTGAAAGCCTTTCCTCTAAGAACTGGAACGAGAAAAGGATGCCCACTTTTACTACTTCTATTCAACACAGTACTAGAAGTCCTACCCAGAGCAATCAAGAAAGAGAAAGAAATAAAAGGCATCCAAATTAGTGCAGAGGAAGTCAAATTGTTCCTCTTTGCAGATGACATAATCTTATAGTTAGAAAAATCTAAAGACTCCCCCAAAAGACTCTTAAATCTGATAAATAAATTCTGTAAAGTTTCAGGATACAAAATCAACATTTAGAAAATCAGTAGCATTTATATACACCAATAACAAATGAGCTGAGAAAGAAAGAAGGCAATCCCATTTACAATAGCTACAAATATATATATACACACATATATATACACATATATATGTGTGTGTGTGTATGTTTATTGCAGTACTATTCACAATAGCTAAGCTATGGAAGCCACCTAAGTGCCCATCAGCAGATGAATGAATCAAGAATATATGGTAATATATGGTATATATACATATTGAAAAGTTTAACTGGTCGTAAAAAAGAATGAAATCCAGTCATTCGCAGCAACCTGAATGGAACTGGAGGCCCTTATGTTAAGGGAAATAAGTCAGGCACAGAAAGATAAATATTGCATGTTCTCATTCACATGTGGGTGCTTAAACAGTTAATCTCACAGAGATAGAGAGTAGAATTATAGTCACCAGAGACTGAGATGGGTGCATGTGGGGTGTGGGGGATAGGATCAAGGAAGAGAGGTTGGTTAATGGATACAAACATACAATTAGATAGAAGGAATAAGTTCTAATGTTTGAAAGCAGAGTAGGGTGACTATAGTTAACAAAAATATATTGTATATTTCAAAATAGCTAGAAGTCTTGAAATGTCCCCCAATACATAGAAATGATAAACACTCAAGGTGAGGGATATCCTAAATACCCTGATTTGATCATTATATGATCATTATTTTGTTGCTATCCATGTAACAAAATAGCACGTTTAACCCATATGTCCATATATTATGTATCAATGTTTTAAAACTGCATTGAGTGAAATTAGCCAGATACTGTATGATTTCACTTACTTAAAGTTAAGGAATAGACAAAATAACCTATAGTGATAGAAATTAGAAGAGCAATTGCCTATTTGGGAGGAGGGCAGGGAGGGAGAAGATTGACTGGAAACACATGAAAGAATGTTCTGGGGTGATAAAAATGTTCCACCTCTTGTTTTGGGTGGTAGTTACACGCAGTATTCAAATTGTCAAAATTTAGCTAACTGAACACTTGCAATCTGGAACAGGACTGTAGATAAATCATACTTACCTTATTTTTTAAAAGAAAATCCTAAATCCAGCAGTCAAGGCAGGATTGTGAGATCATACAATGAATGTGGCTACTTCTAAAACGTCTGATTGGCAAACAAGCTGAGAGAAGGCTCCAGGGAGTCACTGCCTGGTAGGCTTCATTTCCCTCCTATACTGGAGGGGCTGCCAAGTACAAGTCAAAGTCAAACCGTTAGAATGCCTCTCCTGCAAAGCCCAGAGGGAAGACCTGGGGTTTCACTTGTACACATAGACTCCGTACAAAATCGCCATGCACTGTTCTTCAACTTTATTCCTGCATATGACTTTACTATTATGTTATTAAAACTCTGGTCAAACTTAGCCAAATGGTCACCTGAATTACCCTAGCACAGACAACTGTGGCATACATCAGACATAGCTCTTTCAGAAGTTGGATCATCTTCCAGGATACAAAATATTGGAGTCATAAAGAACTCAGGGTTTACAGGGACCTTCAGAATGGACCCCTCTAGCTTTAACCTAGTTAAAATGTGATCACTTCCAAGACCCAAATGTATATCCCAAGCTTCATCAAATGGCATCCGCCTTAAACTGGCGACAATAAAATATCAGCTGCCAAAGCACATTATAGTCACAAAGACGACTCAGCAACATCTGGGAAGGGGAAGAATTTCTTGTATTTCTTATAAGAAATTACTCTTGCCTTTAAAAAAAAAAAAAAATCATTGCAGGTGATCGGAGTTTCTCTTGAAACTCAAATCTGAATTTGACATCTGGAGACCTGGCTCAAACTCAGGCTTTCCCACTTGTTTGCTGTGATATCTTAGGCCAATTTTGTGAGATTTTTCTCATCCATTAAGTGGGTCTATCTTCCCACCTACCTCGCCAGATTATTAGAGTCATGTTAGCTTATTTATATGGAAGTCCTTTATAAACTGCAAAATACAATGTACACAGCTTTATTATTAATGGGAATTTCCTCTTTGCAGGAGCAGTTTGTTATTACAAAGTGAATTTCACAAACCACATTTCATTAGGTTTGGTACCAGAATTTCATTCTTTTGCTTGTGACACCTGAATTTATGGAAGCTGGAAGGGACATTCAAATTGTAAGATAAATCTGCAGTTATATTATTTCCAAAACTTGTCCAAAAAGAATGATGCCTGCAGCCTCCTTTAGGAACTCGCTCTACACTGGACCACTGACATCTGCAAGTGGGGCATCTCCCTGTTTGCCCTGCCACAGCCTCTCTCCACACTTACCCTCCCTTTACTCTACCCATGGGGAAGGCTGAGCTATGCAGACTGGCTCAGTGGGGCTCCTCTGCCCTCTGGTCTCCAGTGAAGCTCAACCAACAGGGACCCCTGATGGAAAGAAGACCACAGGGAGGGAAGAGAGTGAGGCTGGGGAAGTTATTCTCCTGGTTCCTTCTCTGCAGCCTCAGGCTGGCTATGTCCCTTAAAGGAAAGCCACACAGGCTCTCACGGGTCCTCTGTACATGACTCTGACTCCCAGATTCTTGCCACCACCCCCACTCTTCCCTGCAGGCTTAGAAAAGGTTCATCTTTTTCTAATTTCATCATTCCCCATACCCTGCACATACCTTTGTGAGTCGTCCCTTTATTAACCACTTGTCAATTGTAATTGTATTGTGCCATCTGTTTCCTGCTGGGAGCTTGACTGATCCAACTTCTCTATAAAATTTTTCCTTATATTAATATTTAACCTAATGTTCTTCCTGCTCATTAAGCCCCATTCCTATTGTTATCATTTCAAATTAATCATCACTTGCCCAGTGAAGTGAACACTATGGATTACTGCTCCTGAATTCTACTAAAGCCAATGCATCATTGAGGTTTACTCTCGAGAAACAGAAAAACACAAAGTTGACAGAGAACTGTCTTTCTAGAACTTGTATTTTAGACCGTGAGAGACGGTGGGAGCCAAAATTTAGAGGGCTTGCCCCACATTGCCCTGTGGTCTTTAAGAGTAAGATGCAAAATCCAACCATTCAAGGATACATTGCAAAATCCAAGATCCAAAGAGCTAGTGCTCTCACAGGGACTGGTGACATGGGCATATCGGTCAGGGTTCTCTAGATGTGCAGAACTAATAGGACAGATCAATATATAAAGGGGGGTTTATTACGTAGTATTAAATCACACAATCACAAGGTCCCACAATAGGCTGTCTACAAGCTAAGGAGCAAGGAAGCCAGTCTGATCCCCAAAGCTGAAGAACTTGGAGTTCAATGTTCAAGGGCAGGAAGCATCCAGCACAGGAGAAAGATGTGGGCTGGGAGGCTAGGCCAGTCTAGCCTTTTCACGTTTTTCTGCCTCCTTTCTATTCACTGTCAGAGATCAGATGGTGCCCACCCAGATTAAAGGTGGGTCTGCCTTCCCCAGCCCACCGACTCAAATGTTAATCTCCTTTGGTAACACCCTCACAGACACACCCAGGATCAATACTTTGCATCCTTCAATCCAATCAAGTTGACACTCAGTATTAACCATCACAATGAGTTAAGTCTTCTACGCTTTTCTTATATTTTGTTATTCATTTGAATCATGACTATTTTATGATACTTATACCAGGTGCCTTTATGCAAAATGAATTATGTTTTTCAGTTCAGTATTTTGAATTCACCTCAGCTCTGATCTCTGGTAATTGTGCCCCCAGTTCATTCCAGGTCTCAATTAACTGACCCAATGAAAGAATGTTTGGGGAACCTGAGGCTATCAAGAAGCAACATCACCTTCAACTTGCCTATCCCTTCCTGCTAAGATTTCTTCATAATCCCTGTCACACTGTATCATTAAATAATTATGCCTATCACAGCTTGGTATTGTTTGATACATGATTTCATTCTTTAAATAGGCTGACCTTTCCCTACTGCCTAAGGACTTTTATTTTGCTCCTTGCTTCCCCACTGCTCCAATCTCTAGATGCGACTTAAACTTACTGTGCAGGTTTAAATAAATAGTTCCAGTAACTGTGGGAAGGCAGAATAGTTTAAAAGTGAATAGGTTTTAAATGGTGAATTGAGCATAAGGATTTAGCTCTACTAGTTCCTGAAAACCCACCAAAATGACAGGAAAAGAAAATATTTTTAATGCAGAAATCCTTAAGGACAGAGAGAACATGAGAACAGCAATAAAATTTTAGAAGGTAGAAAGTTGGTGGACAAGAATGAATTGACTCAGTGGTCCTGAGAAAAGTGAATCCCACAAAAGCAATGAAGAAAGCCAAAACTCAACAGGATTTACTCTTCAGAATCCCCAGATGTTCAGAAATGGTGGCACCAGATACTCTTTGGAATGAAAGTGAGCCTCAAAATAGAACTGACAAGAGTCTATTTAAAAAACAATTAGAAAATGGTACAACCACAATGGAAAATGATCAGCAGTTTCTAACAAAGTTAAATTTATACCATTCTATGACCTTTGCATATGTTCACAAAAAAACATAGACAAGAATGTTCATAGCACATGCTCCTAATGGCCCAAAACTGGAAAGAACCAAAATGTCAATAACAGAAGAATGGATGAACAAATTATACTACATTCATAAGTGGAATGAAGCTCAACAATAAAAAGAAACAGACAACTGATGCATATAAAATATGGATGAATCTCAGCAACCTTATATTGACTGAAAGAAGTCAGACACAAAAGGGCATGTGCTGTATGATGCCATATAAAAAAAAGTTCTAGAACACATAAAAATAACCTATGGTAGAAAAAAATCAGAACAGTGGTTACTCCTGCAGGGAGAGAGAGGAATCGACTGAGAAGAGGCATAAGGAAACTTTATAGATTGCTGGAAAAGTTCTGTATCTTGATCTGGATAATGATTACACAGGTGTATACATGTATAAAAATTCAGCAATCTATATATTTAAGATTTGTGTCTGGTACCATATATAAATTATCCCTTTTTTAAAAAAGTCACTTGAAACTCCTGATTCCTTTTTCTGACCACACCTTTGGACCCAGAAGAAAAATCTCAACCACAGTTTAAGGTTGAAAGATTTTTCCGCTGGAGAGCCAAAATTCTATGGAGACATGCCTTCAAAATTTTCAGAGAGAATTCCAATTTTGGAATTCTATACTTAGCTAAAAATGTTGATCAAGTTTGACTAGGATAAAAATATTTTCACTTTTTTTTTTTTTGCAATTTACATATAAGATTTTTAAAATGTGATTTTAACACACCCTTTTCTCAGAAATTTGCTACAGGATGCTCCACCAAAATTTGTGGGGAGTTAGGAAAAAAAAGAAGCTATGGAATCTAGGAAACAGGGATCCAACTCAAGAGAGGTTAAGGGAACGCCCAGGATAATGGTGGAAGGATGACAAAGATGATAGTAACATATGCAGGGCTACTGGAATGGCTAGTCCAGATAGAGCAAGTCAAAAGGCTCCAGGAAGGATGAAAGTGATAGAATATCCAACAGATGTGCTTGAATATACAGAAAAGCAACTTAAACAATAAGAGGATGGTTGACATTTGAATCAATAATACACAGAAAAATGAAGCAAATGAAGAAGGAGCACCTTTGTTAACTTGAAGAAAAATAAAATATTTTACTGGAGAGGAAAGGGGATAGTCAAAATAAAAAAAGCATTGAAAATAGCTCTGACCAAAATCATGATAGAACTTTATTGAGAAAAGGACTATAAAAGTATGTATTGGGGCAGAGAGGTGAAATGTAAAAGAGAAAGATTTCCTAATTGTCTACAATGCCTCAGTGACTGATTGCCTTTGGAAATTGGTTGAAGTGATTGTGTTTGGAAAATGGGATAAAGAACTGAGGATTTCTTCTTCAGACTTACAGCATTATTTGACCCTTTAAACTATGTGCATACATAACCTTGATAAATGGAAAAACTAAATTTAAAGCATAAAATGGAATAAAAAACATGAACTCAGAGTAAGATAAATGTATGTTTAATTTCCAGCCCATTGGCTTACTGGATGAATAATCTTGAGCAAATTACTGAAACTCACTGGGTCTCACTTATTTACTTATAAAAAATGAGTAATATCTCAAATGGCTGTTGAAAGGAACAACCAAAAAAAATAAAAGCAAAATAAGAACATGTCTATAAAGCTGCCCACAGCAGTGCCCAACACGTATAATACGTTCAATACATCTCTCCTCAACAAATGCACTTGTCAATTCACAAACTTTTAATAGATCAGGAACTATGGCCATCTCTCTGTCTTCCTGCCCATCACTCCAGCTTAGCACTTCTCCCTTCATTCAGTTGTCATCCCCATCTAGCCTGTAACTGTCCTCATTGTCCCACTCTCAGTCCTCAAACCTGTCCCTGACCTTTGCCATTTGTGTTAGTCCATTTTCATGCTGCTAGAAAGAACTGCCCAAGACCAGGTAATTTATAAAAGAAAGAGGTTTAATTGACTCACAGTTCAGCGTGGCTGGAGAGACATACAATCACGGCAGAGGGTGAAGGGGAAGCAAGGCACCTTCTTCACAAGGTAGCAGGAAGGAGATGTGCCAAGTGAACGGGGAACAGCCCCTTATAAAACCATCAGATCTCATAAGAACAGGATGAGGGAAAATGCCACCAAGATTCAATTACCTCCACCTGGTCACTCCCTTGACATGTAGGGATTATGGGGATTACAATTCAAGATGAAATTTGGGTGGGGACAAAAAGCCTAACCCATATCACCATCTCACCTCCAGTTCTTAGTATGCTCATAGGTGGATGTTGGTATAAAGCAACTTCCCAGCTGGGTTTGGCCTCTATCACATCTGTCTGGCATCACATGCAGTATTCTAATCAAGAAAGGCTTTGGCCGGGCGCAGAGACTCACATCTGTAATCCCAGCACTTTGGGAGGCTGAGGCGGGCGGATCACTTGAGGTCAGGAGTTCGAGACCAGCCTGGCCAACATGGTGAAACCCTGCCTCTACTAAAAATGCAGAAATTAGCCAGGCATGGTGGTACATGCCTATAATCCCAGCTACTCAGGAGGCTGAGGCAGGAGAATTGCTTGAATCCAGGAGGCGGAGGTTGCACAGTGAGCCGAGATAGCGCCACCGCACTCCAACCTGGGTGACAGAGTGAGACTCCGTCTCAAAAAAGAAAACAGAAAAAAGAAAAAAAAAGGCTTTATTAATGCTTTAAAAAAATTTTCCTTAACAATTAAATATGTTCATCAAATGTGATGCTTCTTTTTAAATTATCAGAAATAACACATATTTTTCCTAAATGTTAACAATGAATGTGTGCAGGTATGTGTGTTGTTTTCATTTAAATATGAGCAGTTCACCAAATTATTTCCTCATGAGAAGAAACTTCTAAGAAAGCAGGAACTTTTACTTCAAAAGGTGCTAATCCCACCCTAGAATTCTTCGCTTTCACACTCTGTTTTGTCTTTTAATTCCCCAAGAAAATATTACTGGTCCTCATTTCATCATTGTGCCCTTTTATCCCCCTCACATGCAGCCTTTTGATACTCTCAAAAATAAATTTTTAAAAAAATGCTTTTCTCCAGTGGGGTAGGAAATCTGAAACAAGAACACAAAAACGTAAGTGGTGGTAAATAATACTGAATGAATCAGTCAACCAATCAATGGACAAATGAAAGAAAATCTATTCTTTCTGATAAGTGCTATATACAGGTATCATACATTCTTACTAATATTCTAGGACATATACAGACAGGCCTGAAAGGCAAACACCTGATCACTGCTAGCATGAAAATGGCTACCACCATTGCTTCTGCTGGGAACTCATCACTTCCCCAAGAAAGAAGATAGGAAGGGTTGGGACTTCAATTCCATTATGTCGAAGGAAGAAGTGAGAATGGTGGGTGGGTGGGAGAACAAAATACCTGTTCCTTAGAATTCAAGTTCCATTTTCCCACTGAAACAAGAACAATTGTGTGGTCTTGCTGTGAATCTGCCATTTAACATGTATGTCCTCAGTGCCATGGAGTCCAAGCACCAAAAAATCTGATTAGTCACTGGTTAATAAGACAAATGGCACAGGACCCATGACAGTTGATGTAACCACTTATTTAACTCTTAACATTTTACATTTCAATTTAATTTGGGGAAGCATTTCAATATAAAGATCTAGAATCATGAGCAAGTCATCTGAACACAACACAATTGCACTGGGAAAAAAGTAATTAAAGACAAGGCACCAAACTAAAATTTTTCTGAACTGGTCTAGCAAAACGAATGCTTGGATTGACATCCCAGCACCACAGCAACCAACAAAACATCATAAATCACAGCCACTCACAAAGCCCACATTCTCACCACTGTCAACCTATTTCAGGAGCTCCCACATGCACTGACTTGGTTTGCCTGTGTGCCTTTAATCCTTAGACCCCCACAGAACCTACTCCCAGTTTCAGTCCCTTGACACCCTTTAAACTTCTGCCAGAAGTTTGGCAGATACATTACCATCACCCAGACCAGCTCTCCTTGCCAACAAGCCAAACACAGGCCCGTTGCTGTGAACAGAACCGACTGTCTCTCTCTCCTCTCCAGCACGCTGAAGTGCCAGGTTTACTTATATCATGGAAGTCCCTGATTTTCTTTTTACAAAGTGTCTAAGATATAATAATAACCATTGCTTTCTCATTCCTCTTTCAACAGGGGTGAAAGGCCTCTTGCTTCTCCTACCAGAATGAGACAGACACAAATATTTATCATTTGGGGACACAACTTTCAGGAGAGCTAAAAGCTCTTATAAGCCAGAGTTGCCTAGTCCTAGTGAAAACACACATGTCTCAAGGGCACTTTCAAGCCTCTTGTGAAAAGCAAATTCTGCCCTCTCCCGGGTCCCTCAGTCCCTCTTTTTAGCACATTGTCTCTCATTTCTCAGGAAAGTGATTTTGTTTGTTTGTTTGTTTGTAGAGACAGGGTCTCACTTTGTTGCCCAGGCTGGTCTCACATCCAGGCCTCAAGCTGACCCTTCCACTTCAGCCTCCCAAAGCACTGGGGTTGCTGGCATGAGCCACCACACCCAGCTCAAAAGTGACTTCTTATAAGCCAAGCAATCAGCCTCTGCAGAGAAGAGGGGACCCTCAGCACATATCTAGCTCTACAATTCCTTAACTCAAGTTGGGCATCACTGTCACCCCTACATTAACATGTTCTCATTAGGAATATGACCAAGACCAGGGAAGAGTCACAAGAGAAACAGTAAGTGAATCATGTGACACATGAGATTTATTGTTCCAATAAGGTGAACTGGTCAGGAACCCGATCTGCTATGCCCCTTGGGAATAAGGTGGCCAAAATCAATTTGGATGTGAAGATTAGAAAGGCAGCAGAAAGCTCATTGTAAACAAAGTTGCATATCCATGGTTCCTGAGACTCCACTTCTCCGACTTCATTCCTCTTTTATCCTTTCCTCTGTGCCTCTCTAATTTTCTTTCTTTCCCTACTTCTGGCCCCTTTTTTGCTGCTCTTAGCTTCTCAAGGTTCAGCAGGTTCAAGAGTCAGGTCATATGACTCCCAGCCACAAAGATCACAGCTCCTAAGAAGAATCTGCAAACCAGGGTCAGCAGTCTCCGAAGATGGCCAACAGCAAGTCCTTCCCTCTCTGTACTCATAGGGCGTTCCTCACATCAAGAGGTGAGGTCCGATACCTACCATGTAATCTCATTCAGCCATGAAAAGGAATAAAGTTCTAACACATGCTCCGACAGCATGGATAAACCTTGAAAACATTTTGCTAAGTGAAATAAGCCAGACACAAAAGGACAAATATTGTATGAGTCCACTTACTTGTATGCAATACCTAGAACAGGCAAAGTCATAGAGGCAGAAAGTAGAATAGTGATTGCCACAGACTTGCGGGGAGAAGGAAATGGGGTATTGTTGTTTAATGGGTGTAGTTTCTATTTGGGATGATGAAAAAGTTCTGGAGATGGACAGTGGTGATGATTGCACAACACTGTGAATGTGCTTAATGCCACTAAATGTACACTTTAAAATGCCACTGAATTGTACACTTTAAAATGTTTAAAACGGTAAGTTTTATGTGAGGTTATGTATGTTTTACCACAATAAAAAATGCACACACACACACAAAAGTAGGCCTCCTGGAACACTACTCACTTGAGACACTCCATCTCAGAAACCAGCCACCATGTTCCATGAGGAGGTCACAGGGTCACACTCTAGTCACCAAATCTAGCTGAGCTCCCAGGCAACAGCCAGTACCACCTGCCAGTCATGTGAAAGAGCCATCAGGGAGGTTCGGGGCAGTCTAACCTCCAGATGATTCCCAACCCAGCTGCCATCTAACTGCAATCACATGAGAGACGCCAAACAGGAATCCTGTCAATCCACAAAACCGTAAGAGACAATGATAAGCTGTGGCTTGAAACCATAGGGTTTTCGGGTGGTTCGTGATGCAGTCAGTCATGGATAATTGGAGTGCCTCACCCTGTCTCTCCCCTCTTCAACTCCTGACTGAGCAGTGGAATGAAAGCCAGATTATATGACTCTTCGGAGACAGGGATATTGCCTATTTTGAGATACTGTATGACCCAGTGATCAGATCATTATAATCTACTAAGTCAGGTATTTCTCTCCACGTGACATTTGAAATATTCTAACACCAGACAAGTAAAGAACCAATCAAGCTTGAGAGTCCATTTCTATATATGTGTTTAATACAATGCCTGACATAAAGCAGGTGCTTGAAAAATGCTTACTGAGTGACTGAACAAATGATTTAAGGTGTTTCCCAAATAACTTTCCATTGATTACTTTTCTGGGAGGGCTTAATACGTAGTCTGTGGAGAAAGAGGCATGAAGTGAGATAAATCTGAGAAACCTTAAGTTAAACAAAGTTAAACAATTAGCACTTCCAAGAGCCATTATAATTTTACAGTAAACTAAATTATCATAATTAAATGCCATAAGTGAACCTTGATAACATCCCAGATTATTTTTTAAAGCAAGGCTACATGGGAGTATTTACATTGTAATAATTCATCACAGTATATGGCACTCCTTGAATTTATATAAGGCCCCCCTTTTCCAAGGATACCAATCTAATATCTCAAAGGACAGAGGTTTAATGGATATGGTGTGGGGATCAATGGTTTAAAGATTCCTGCTTGCAATTGTTATTTATTGATATTTTTTAACATAAAAGATTCAAGTTACTCAAGTGATCTAAGGAAGTGTCATCACTGACTGCCAATATCACAAAAAGAGAGACAACTGAACAATGGGTGCTTCCTGTTGGAAATACACACCACCACTGGTGAAGTGTTCTGACCCCAGAACCGAACCTGAATCAGACCAACCCTCTAGATTTAACTACCAGTTACTGGAAATAAAGGGGACAGAGAAACATGTTGAACAGCACCATGGGGATGCAATGTAACTCAATGGAACAAAGGACTCGGTTTCTTTAACAAATAAGTTGCAATGGGCCAGGCGCAGTGGCTCATGCCTGTAATTCCAGCACTTTGGGAAGCCAAGGCAGGTGGATCACCTGAGTTCAAGACCAGCCTGGTCAACATGGTGAAACCCTGTCTCTACTAAAAATACAAAAATTAGCTGGGCATGGTGGTGGGCACGCTACTCAGGAAGACTGTAATCCCAGCTACTCAGGGAGACTGAGGCAGGAGAATCACTTGAACCCAGGAAGCAGAGGTTGCAGTGAGCCAAGATGGCACCACTGCACTCCAGCCTGGGCGAAAGAGCAAGACTCCATCTCAAAAAGAAAAGAAAGTTGCAACAGAGAAAACAAGAGAAAGAGGGACTTACTGATTAAAAGAAACTTAAGAGACATATCAGCTAAGTGCAATATGGGTCAAATTAAAACAAACCAATTAATAAAAAAATATGAAAGGCAATGCCTAGATACTTGATGAGTCTGACAAATTATGTATCTGTTATAAATATATACTAAAATATTTAAGGATTAAATGTTGTCAAGGCTGAAATTTATCTCAAAATAATCCAGTGGCAAAAGAGAAGGGAAATAGGGGTCCGATGAGACAAGCCTGGACATGTGTTGATTGCTGTAGCTGGGCAATGGGTACATGGGGATTTTTGTATTTCTCTCAACTTTGGAGTATATTTGAAATTTTCATATCAAAGAAGAAAAAGAAGAACAATAATAACATATAAGCCAATTGGAGTAATCTCTTCACTAATTCCTACAAAAAGAAAAAAAGGAAAAAGAAGAGTATTTTAGAACACAAAAGACTAAAGAGACAGACTAATTAAATGCCATAAGCAAACCTTGATAGAATCGTGGACTTTTTTGCACATTATACCTACAGAAATGTGCACAAATCATACTTCAGTTACAAAGATTTTGATTAAGAAAAGTTATTTAAAGATTTTGAACCAAGTGGGGAAATTTAAACGTAGGCTGAGTATTAGATGACATTAGGAAATTTATTAGGAAAATTATAAGAAAGATTTTAATAACATGATCATGTTATTATGGTGATGCAGAGAACGTTTTATCTTTAGAAGGTGCTTCCTACAGCATATAGGGGTGAATCACCACGAAATCTGCAACTTTGAATAGTTGAATATAGAATATCTATTTATATAGAGACATAGCAAATGTGGCAAAATGTTAATGGCATTGGAATTCAAGTGAAGGGCATATCAGAGTTTATTGTGCTATTTGCTCAACTGTTCTGTTGAGAATTTTCATAATAAAACATTGAAAAAATACTGAAGAGACTTTCAAAGATGCAAAAGTAATAGAGAGTACAAGCATTTGTCCACCAGCAAGTACTAGTGAACTTCACTTTGAGAGAGTGAAATAATCTGCCTTGGGGTACAGGGGTCCTGGTGCGGTGTTATCTTCTTTTACTTTTATTTTTCTTAGAGGTACGGTCTCACTCTGTCACCCAGCCTGGACTGCAGTGGTGCAATCATGGCTCACTGCAGCCTCAGTTTCCTGGACTCAAGTGATCCTCCTGCCTCAGCCTCCTAAGCAGCTGGGACTACAGGCATGTGTCATTATGTCCAGCTAATTTTTTACGTTTTTGTAGAGATGGGGGCCTAGTTCTTTTGCCCAGGCTGGTTTCAAAGTCCTGGCCCCAAATGATCCTCCCACCTTGGCCTTCCAAAGTACTGGGATTACAAGCATGAGCCACCACATCCAGCCTTGTCTTCTTCTTTTTGGCATATTGGGGGTCATCGGCTTGCTTCTCTCAAGCACACACTAAAATGAAGCCTATCAATCGCTATGGCCCATTAAGCTGCACAGAGCTCTCAGACAGCTAGCTGGCCTCCCAAACAAGCCTGCTATGGAACCAGGTAGTGATTAGAAGAAAGACTCCAGAGACAGACCTGCTGGAACCACAGCCCAGCTCTGCCACTTCTAGCTATATGACATAGGCAAATCACTTAACCTCTCTGTGTCTTGGTTTCCTCAGAATGAGGATACTAATAACACCTCATGTGATTAGTCGCTTAGTACGTGCATCTCAGTTATGTGTTGTTGTTATGATTGCAAATATTATTGTAAATATTACCAATCTAGCTCTTTAGTTATGACTAGAATGAATGATCAAGGATCAACAGACATTCAAAAATCTAACAACATGGCTGGACGCAGTGGCTCACGCTTATAATCCCAGCACTTTGGGAGGCCGGGAGGGTAGATCACCTGAGGTTAGAAGTTCGAGACCAGCCTGGCCAACATGGAGAAACTCAGTCTCTGCTGAAAATACAAAAATTAGCCAGGTGTGGTGGCACATGGCTATAATCCCAGCTACTTGAGAGGCTGAGGCAGGAGAATTGCTTGAACCTGGGAGGTGGAGAGGTTGCAGTGAGCCGAGATGGTGCCACTGCACTCCAGCCTGGGCAACAGAGCGAGACTCTGTCTCAAAAAAAGAAAAAGAACTAACAATACAAAAAAGAAGGACCTAGATGTCAACCAGAATCACTGATCCCAAAAAAGAAAACAGATTACTCAGAGAATAGAAAAATGTTAAATATATGTAATATGTATCTTCAAATAGGAAAAAAATACAGCATAATAACACAAGAACAGCTGCTAAGAAAAAGAATAAAGCAGATCAAAAAAGTGTTCTTCAACATTAAAAAAAATAATTGTCAAACACTTCAATAGAATGGCAGGAGCAAAAATTAAGAAAATACATTAAAAAGACAAACAGAAATGTGAAACTCTGAAAAGTTAAGAAACAAAGAGGTTCAATCCAAGAGGTCCAACATCTGATTTTTAGATGTTCTAGAAGGAAAGAACAGAGCAAATGGAGGGAAGAAAATAATCAAGGAGGCTGGGTACGGTGGCTCGCGTTTGTAATCCCAGCACTTGGGCAGCCGAGGCAGATGGATCACTTGAGGTCAGCAGTTTGAGACCAGCCTGGCCAAGGCAAAACGCCGTCTCTACTAAAAATACAAAAATTAGCTGAGTGTGTTGGTGCATGCCTGTAGTCCCAGCAACTCCGAAGGCTGAGGCAGGAGAATCGCTTGAACCTGGGAGGCAGAGACTGCAGTGAGCCAAGATTATGCCACTACACTCTAGCCTGGGGGCCAGAGTGAAACTCCGTCTCAAAATAATGATAATAATCACAATCATCATATCGTCATCATCATCATCATCATCATCATCATCAGAGAAACAAGAAAAATTCTCAGTGTTGAAGAAAGGCACATATATTCAAATCACAAAAGCTCACCAAATACTCAAAAGGATGAAGGAGAAAAGACTCCACCTAGACATAACTTCATGTAACTTCAGAAGACCCTGAAAAATTATCTGAAACTTGAAAACAGGTAGAAGAGATTACTGGGTAATCTACTTATTGAAATGGCTACTTAACATCTGTAGGAACAGAGTTTAAGTTGTAGATGTTATTTCAGTAGAGATGAAAATAAGGTTCTGTTCAATTGGAACTTCAGAAGTTACAGTTTATGGCTTTGCAGTACATTAACCAGTTTTGTGTCTATCCCAGCAATCTTCTCCCAACATTGCCAATAAATGCTTAGTTTCTCAAATGCTCTTTGAACCAGTGCTCCCTCGTTAATCAGTCATGTTCTTTTTATATTTGCCTGAGACTCATGATTTTATCTTTTTGAAAATCAAATTTTATTGATTTTCAAGGAAAAAAAAAATCTTAAAAGCTTCCGGATAGAAAAAGAAAAAGGTTTTCTACCAAGGAACAACAATCAGATCAGCATCAAGATTCTCATCTATGACAAAAGCATCAAGCAATGACTTCATTTTTTGGAAGAAAAATTATTTTGAACCCAGGATTCTATATCCAGCCTAACTATTATTCAGGTGAGAGAGTGAAAACAAAAACACATCAAGGTGTTCAAACCCTGAGAGAGCTGTCTTCTCTCAATTCTTTCTGAAAATTATTATTTGAGAATGTTCTCTGGCAAATGAAAAAGGAACCCAAAGAAAAAGAATGCATGAGACCTAAGAAACAATGGATCTAATTTAAGAATACAATGAAAAGAAATATTCAGATGACATCTGTGCAGCAGGCCAGAAAACAATTAAGTCCAGACTAGAACAGGAAGTGAGTGGTCTTAACAAGAAACATCCAAAAGGGAAAGTGGAACAACTAGGAAAAAGAACATGTTCAAGAAGCCAGATACATAAACCTCACACTTAGGGTTAACTTATTTTCAACAAAGGTGTCAAGATAATTCAATGGGGAAAGAAGAGTCTTTGTAACAAATGGTGCTGGGGCAACTGTATATCCACATGCAAAAGAATAAACTTGGACCCCTGCCTCACACCATATGCAAAAATTAACTCAAAAAAAATGAAAGACCTAAGCAAAACAGCTAAATAATAAAAATCTTAGAAAAAATTTATAGGAGTAAGCGTTCATGACCTTGGGCTAGACAAAGCCCTGCTTAAATACAACAGTGTAAGCTACAAAGTTAAAAATAGATGAACTGAACTTCAAAATTGTAAACTTTTGTGCTTCAAAGGGCATCATCAAGAAAGTAAAAAGACAATCCAGAGAATCAAAGAAAATGTTTGCAAATCATATCCAACAGTCCCCAACTTGACAATGGTTCACCCCATAATATTTTGCCTTTAAAATAGTGTGAAAGCCATACCCATTCAGTAGAAACTGTACTTCAAATATCCATACAACTATTCCATTTTTCATATTCAGTACAGTATTCAATAAATTACATGAGATATGTAATACTTTATTATAAAATAGGCTTTGTGTTAGATGACTTTGCCCAACTGTTGGCTAATGTACATGTTCTGAGTTTGTTTAAAGTAAGCTAGGCTAAGCTATGATGCTCAGTAAGTTAGGTGTGTTAAATACATTTTTCACTTACAGTATTTTCAATTTATGATGAGTTTATCTGGACATAACCCCCACTGTAAGTAGGGAGCCTCTGTATCTGATAAGGACTCATAATAAAAAGACAAGTAACCAATTTTAAATGGGCAATGGATCTGAGTAGACATTTCTCCAAAGATGATGTACAAATGGCCAATACACACATAAAAAGATGCTGAACATCAAATCAAAATCACAATGAGATGCCACGTCACACTCCAAAAAATGGCCACAATAAAAAAAAACAGACGATAAGTGTTGGCAAAATTGTGGAGAAACTAGAACCTTCAAACACTGCTGGTGGAAATATAAAATGACAGCCACTTTGAAAACAGTTTAGCAATTTCTCAAAATGTTAAACATGTAGTTACCATATGAGTCAGCAATTCCACCCGTATACATATACCCAAGAGAAATGAAAACATATACACAAAAAAAAATGTACATTAATGTTCATAGCAGCATTATTCCTTTTTTTTTCTTTCCTTTTCTTTTTTTTTTTTCAGATGGAGTTTCACTTTTTTGGCACCCAGGCTGGAGTAGCATGGTGCAATCTTGGCTCACTGCAACCTCCACCTCCTGGGTTCAAGCAATTCCCCTGCCTCAGCCTTCTGAGTGGCTGGGATTACAGGTGCCCGCACCATGCCTTGTTAATTTTTGTATTTTTAGTAAAGACAGGGTTTCACCATGTTGGCCAGGCTAGTCTCAAACTGTTGACCTCAGGTGATCCACCCACCTCAGCCTCCCAAAGTGCTGCGATTACAGGCATGAGCCACCATGCCTGGCCCAGCATTATTCCTAATAGCCAAAGTGGAAATGTCCATCAACTGATGAATAAATAAATAAAACGTGACATATCCACATAATGGAATATTATTCAGCAATAAAAAAGGGAAAAGTACTGACAGATACTATAGCATGGATGAACCTTAAAAATATTAAGCTAAAAAATATGCTAACTGAAAGAAGTCAGTTACAAAGGATCACATACTGTATGATTCAAGTTATTTGAAATATCCAGAATGGGCAAATCTATGAAGACAAAAAGTACATTAGTGGTTTCCAGGGGCTGAAAGTGTTGAAAGGAAATCAGGAATGACAGATTTTTTTGGAGGGTGATGAAGATATTCCATAATTGATAGTAGTGAAGTTTGCATAGATCTGGGAATATGTGAAAAATCCATTGAATTGTATGCTTTAAATGTGTGAACTTTTTGGTATGTCAACTACATCTGAATAAAGAAAAAAGCAGCAGAATGGGCATGGTGGCTCACACCCGTAATCCCAGCACTCTGGGAGGCCAAGGTGGGCAGATCACTTGAGCTCAGGAGTTCAAGACCAGCCTAGGCAAAATGGTGAAACCCTGACTCTGCAAAAAATTAAATGAAAAAAATTAGCTGGGCATGGTGGCACATGTCTGTAGTCCCAGCTACTTGGCCTGAGGTGGGAGGATCACTTGACCCCAGGAAGTTGAGGCTGCAGTGAGCCGTGTCCACACCACTGCAATCCAGCCTGGGTGAGAGTGAGATCCTGTCTTAAAAAAAAAAAAAAAAGACAGAAGCAGCAAGTAGATGATCTCCGAGATTAGGTGTCTTTTTGTCAACAAAAAGAAAGAAAGAAAAGAATCATTTAGAACCTCTGAGAAAAATATAAAGATATACATCAAAGTCATGGTCCAAACATGAAGCAACCTAGAATGTGGCATGATACCAAGAACATACTAGAGAATAAGAAAAAATAATGCATTTGACTTGGCAAAGGAAACAGTCTTCCTTTGAATAACATGGAATTACATTTCCTTCTCTTTAGTGTCAATCATTCTTCCTGGTGTTGCAGTAAATAATGTAGCTGGTCCCTTGAACAAGCAGGGCTTATGGAGGTCAACAGAAAACCACTTTATTTCCTTGCTGCAATGTTGTTCAAGGCCACTCTGTAGGGCTCATTATTCCTGATTGTTTAAGATGAAATTTGAGTCCAGGACCATGACTTCTCTGATCAATATCAGGTACAAAACGTCCTCCAGTCACTTCAAGTCACAAAACAACTCATTTCAGTAATTACAATGTCCAAGTCTGTGTCCCAGTCAAAACTTGGAATTTCATTTGAATGCAAGCTTCTCTCTCTGCCATCAGGCTTATTACTCTAGGCAGGGAGCAAGCCTGCTGTGGGAAGACAAGGGAATGGCCTCAATCTGCTCTGTTTCCCTTTTTCCGTGTGGGTCTACTGCTCCCCCTACAACAGAGTTGGGTCATTTTAGATAGAAGGGAGTGTGGGGAAGGCCAAAGCCATGTTGGTAAGCAAGGTAAGGGGCAGGGAGAGTTCACCTGCCTGTTATGTTGGGACTTGGCAAGTGTTTACAGGGGAATCTCTCTGGAATGGAGCTTGCATTGGCTCCTCAGAGATACCTACTGCTGAGCTTCCAGCTCCCTTAACCTGAGCATCCAGGCCGAGCCTCCTTCTGCTGTAGTCCACTCACTCTCTATGGCCTCTCTGGGCAGGATGTGAGCTCACTCCACGCCTGCTATTTCCTGGGAGGCCCATCTGGTTGGGCTTAGTCTATGAACATAGAGTTATTTTCCAACTACAGGCTTTAACTCTGAGGCCACATGGTGCTCCAATCCATCCTTTAGAATCCCCAGGCATAGCAACAAAGGTCCAGTCAAACACCAAAGAATCCCTATCGTATTCTCCAATTGTTTATCTTTAAATACTCCCCCTTTCCCCCATGAGAAGGTGGAACTCAAAATGCCACAGCAATTCACTAAGTTTCACCAAAACATTTGTCTCTTTAATCCCTAATCTTTTTCTAGGCTGGGAGATGGAGATCAGCTAAGGGTTGCAAAACTGGTTTTCACCCAGCAGCTTTGCAAGCCCTGCTTAGATAGTCTAACACAGACACTGGAATGTTGGCATCCCTTATACCAAGGCCTCAGGTGAATCTGGAAATAAAGAATCTAATAAATGCCATTAGCAGTTTTCATTATCTGAGAAACAATTTATAGGCAAAGTTTGAATTATATAATATAGTTTAAGAGCAAAATGTAAATGTTAAGACACTGACAACATAAAATAATCATGTCACGATCAAAAACTGGGAAAGCAGGGTAAGAAGTAAAGAAAAGTCATAATTTCTTTATCTTATATAAGAGAGGGTCAAAAGATACTATCCAAAGTTCAGAAATTAAGAAATAGAAGCTTATAATATTATCTACAACAATAAAGTCATTAATAGGAGTAACAAAAATAACTTTTTAAAAAACAAGAAAGGAGGGAAGTGGGTTAACATTAACCGTGGCAAATTCCTCACTTTTAACAAGGTGGGACAACCACCAAGAATGCTAAAACCAGAAAGTGTTTAAAATGTTATTTCTGGCCAGGCGCAGGGGCTCACACCTGTAATCCCAGCACTCAGGGAGGCCTAGGTAGGTGAATCAACTGAGGTCAGGAGTTCGAGACCAGCCTGGCCAACGTGGTGAAACCCTGTCTCTACTAAAAATACATAAATTAGCCGGGCATGGTGGCACGTACCTATAATCCCAGCTACTCAGGAGGCTGACTCAGGAGAATCACTTGAACCCAGGGGGCAGAGACTGCAGTGAGCCAAGATCGCCACCACTGCACTCCAGCCTGGTCAACAGAGTGAGACTCCATCTCAAAAAAAAAAAAAAAGTGTTGTTTGTGTGGAGTGTAAGTCAGGTTTAGGTGTGGGATAAATGAAGAGGTCTAATTATTTTTAATAAGAATAAGAAGGTAGGCCAGGCACAGTGGCTCACACCTGTAATCCCAGCACTTTGGGAGACTGAGACGGGCAAGTCACTTGAGGTCAGGAGTTCAAGACCAGCCTGGCCAAGATGGTGAAACCCCATTTCTACCAAAAATACAAAAATTAAGCGAGGTATGGTGGTGCGTGCCTGTAATCCCAGCTACTCAGGAGGTTGAGGCACGAGAATCCCTTGGATCTGGGAGGCAGAGGTTGCAGTGAGCCAAGACTGTGCCACTGTACTCCAGTCTGGGCGACAGAGCGAGACTCCGTCTCAAAAGATAAAAATTTTCAAAAAAGAGTAAGAAGCCTAATGAACTCCCATTTTTTTAATAAAAAATGTTTTCCCTCTTAAAAGGCACCTACTAAATTATAAAATATCACTGTGGTGTATTTAAGATATAGGTAGATGGATAAATAGAGAGATAATAGATTTAGATATATAACTATAAATATGAAATAAATGAGAAACAGTCTCCGAGGGGTAAAGTATTACGCCAAATGATACGACTAACTACAGGACCCAGGTCAGATCTGGGTCTGACCCAAATCTATACTCTTTCCTCTCCTTCAATGTGCAGAATGCCTGCTAACACAGAATGCCCATTTAGAGATCATTACTTTCTCTTCACAGAAGACCTTTACCAGGAAACTCTTTGATATCATCATTGAGAGATTACAGCTCATAAGACCCAATTCTACCACCACCCATGCCCTGACACCCCGACCCAGTCTCCTTCACCCGACACTTCCCACCAATGCTGAGCTCACCACCAATCCATCTACTTTGCATGCCCACTGGATTTCTTGTTTTTCAACTGAGTTACCGTAAGTGTCCAAATGTTTAAAAATGAATCTATTTAGTTTGAAGTATTTTTAATTATTATAAAAGTAATATTCATAGAAGAAAAATCATGGTCTTAAGCATTCAGGGTTCTTGATTATGTTAGGAACAAGAGAAACCAACTTAGGCTATTTAAGAAGAAAAGGAATTCCTTGCAAGACTATCAGGTAGCTCACAGAATCCACAAGAACGAGGCCCAGGAACCCAGGAAGGAGCCAAAGAACCTGGGAGCCGGAACTTCTAGGAAGGTCATGCCACAGGAAAACCAGGTCCCTTGTTGTCAGCCTTGGACACAAGCTGCCTCCTTTGCCCAGTAAGTTCCAAGTGGCCCCAGGGCTACAGCGCATCCACGGCTCCAGATTCAGAGTCCTGGGCTAGAGCTCTGGTAGGTAGAGGTCATGGGCTCACAGGCTGGCTGCTGGCATTCAGAAACATAAGCACGCGTCCTCAGAAGCTGCATCGCTGGAGGCAGGGCCCCGCGGCTCACCAAGACGCACACAAAGGCAGAGACACCAACTCCAAAAAGGGAATTCAGACATTGCAGGTACAGGGTGGCAAAAATCAAACAAAAGATAACTAAAAGTCTCCTCTTCACACAATACGGCACTATTTCCTCCAAATACAAATTGGAGAGCAAGAAAAATCTTCCTCCTTCCCATTCTCATTTCACTCCACAGAGGGGCCCACTGTAAACAATTTCTCATATATCTTTTCAGAAATTTTCCCTGTAACTACAAACACACATGTATGATCACTTGGTGTTTTTTAACATACACTACACACACACACACACACACACACACACACACACACAGATAGGACCGTACACATTATTCTGCAACATTTCTTGACAACACATGAATTTTAAGATGTTCCCCAACTCAAAGTGGTCTCCCCTCTTGGTCTGAATCATTCATAATTTGAGAATTTTCTCATAGTCATATTCAGAAATTGATCACTGTAGTCTGTTGGGCTCAGACAACCTGGATGCAGGACTGGTCAGAGGGCTCCCTTAAGCAACCCAAATACATATGTACTACTATTAGATTTGGTGCAAAAGTAATTGCGGTTTTTGCCATTACTTTTATATCACAAAATAGTCTATAATGCATTTTAGCACTGGCAGTGCGATATTATGTATGTACACATTGGTTGGTCCAAGCTACACCCAAGGATAGTCAAGAATCCATATCCCAGGATGGTCAGCTAGCATTTATGAGGAAGGCCAAACTCTAAAAGCTTGCTTCCCTTATCTTGATCTCCCAACAACACCCAACTGATTTTGCTAAATTAGCAGAGTGAATATGCAAATGAGATGCCATTGATGAAATTATTAGCTTGTTTAATTAGCATAATGGATGTTAAAAATGGGCTCTCATGTTTAATTGTGTATATTAAAGGTATATTACATGATGTTTTGATATTGTGGTTTTGATTTTCATTTCCCTAGTGACTAGCGATGTTGACCAAGCTAATGATTACCTTTTCAACATCAGCTACTCAGGAGGCTGAGGCTGAGGTGGGAGGATCACCTGAGCCAGGGAGGTTGAGGCTGCAGTGAGCTGTGATGGTGCCATTTCACTTAGAAGCCTGGGTGACAGAGTGAGACCCTGTCTCAAAAAAACCAGTCATCCAGCAGGGGCTCTAAAACCCTGTAAATATCCTCTCTTTGGCTCATCCCTTCTGAGAACTGACAAAGAGCTGCTCTCCCTTACTGAAGTGGGTCTCATAAACTTAGCTTTGCTTGGTCAACAGGTTTTCAAGGAATCCACAGTGGTATTCAAGACAAGTGAATAGGAAAATGAGAGACAAAACATCGTTCACACACCCTATTTTGTAAGCATGATACAAATCTCAACTCTCTATACTTTAAGCTTCAGAACAAAGGGCATGAACAATTTTTTTGTCTGATGGATAGCAGTAAGTGTATGGATAGCAGAATTTGATCTGAGAATCAACTTCATTTGAACAATTAACTTGGCAGAAAGGTTACTTCTAAGCTTTGGCAATTACCTGTAGCTACCAAATTAAACCCACTAATTAAAGCATACCCAAATTGGCTTAGGTCAGTCTGCAAAACAAGGTACTGCCCAGGTCTTGATTCTAACCGTAGATGAACTACCCAAGACTGCTTTCAATTTCTGAGGATCCCAAGTTCTTACCCAATGCACAGTTCCTGGGAGAAGGTGATCGGGGGAGAAACCAAAGATCTGTTGCCAACAGACTAAATGCACTGTGATCACAGAGAAGCCTGAACCCAGCCTAAGATGCCTTCACAATACCTAAGTGCACATTTTTCTACCATGGGTTGTTACATAATGACACATCAAATTGAGAGGCCAGATATTCTCTTGGAGATTTTCTCAATGAATGATTAAAAAATAATTCATAATGTGTTTACACAGCCTTAAATCCCATTGTACAGTTTAGTTTCAATGTGCATTACGATCCTGAGGAACGGGTATACTCCCACTCTACAGATGAGCGTACAAATTAGATCATTTCCTTGGCCACTCATTGATTGAAATTGATAGGACTGAGATTCAAAACTACACCTTGTGTTACCTTGGTCGTTTCTGCCTCTGGCTCTTTTGAGTGAAAGATAAAATTCCCAAAACGTTTGCCACTTCAGATCTTGAAAAAGAATTGGACATTCACAAATAAGACAACAGCTTATTTAATTTATATTCTACACCACAAAAAAGCCACTGTTGACCACAGTGAGATGGCTACTGATTGGCTAATGGAGGAGGTGGTAAAATGTTACAATGCAAGAAGCAATGAACTAGGAGCCCAAATCCCTGGGTTCTTTCTAATAATCATTCCACTCATTGTGAACTGGACAAGCCTGAGCTAATATTAACTCCTGAGCTCATATTCTCTTATCCACATAAAAGGAATAATATCTGCCATGAGAAAAGTTATATGAAAGAACCTGGAAAATTCTTAAGCATTATATACATGCAAGAATGTATTACTAATAATTCTGAAGAGTAAGAAGAGTCTTCCATTTTATGCCTTAAAAAACACAGAGTGAAATAATCATAGTATTTCAGTTTATATACAAGGAGCTTATAATGACCAGTTGAAATGTCCATCTGAAATTAAAATACCATCGAGGTAACTAAAGAGGACTCTAGAAATCTATAATATGAGAGTTGGAAGGAATCTTAAAATATTATTTTGATCTAAGCATTTATTGGTTTAGACCTTGGGAAAATCTCTTGACCCTGAACTATCTTACCAACCTAGCCTATATGGACTCTTAGATGAAAAAAAAAAAAAAATTAAGCATACCTTAAGCCATTTTGTAGTCTCTTAAGGTAATGAGGTTTTATCCTAAATACTATAATCTTGAAGTTAGAAAATAAACTGAAAGACCAATAGCCAATACATTTACCCTCATCTATTTATTCTTGGTCTGGGGTACAAATCAACAGGAGCCACAGTTGGGAATAAGCCACACGTATGTGCCCCGAGAACATCACTGGGGAAGAACCTTCGTTGTTGATGCTAAAGAATGGAGCTGTCCCTTTATCATTTTTAGGTCGTACTTATCCCATCTAATTGACAAGAAAACAGATAACAAAGCTCACATCACCACTTCATAAGGAACCAAAAATATAGGCAAAGAGCTAGGTGGACATTCACAGCAGCAATTCTTACTAAATGTACCACCAAGGAAAAATACCTGCCACTAAAAATGCCTGTACCACAAAAGAAAAATTTTTTTAAAAATCTTATTAAGATCGTTCTGTTTTCTAACTGAGGTGCCTAGACTAGACAATCTTTGAGGCTGTTTCTAGCATTGTCCGTCATTTATAAACACTTACAGAACATTTTCTTAGAATGAAAGAGGAATGATGTCTAGAAGAAATAAAATATTATTTAAAAATGGAAAATGTTAGCTCTTCATGGAAAACACACAACCTAGAATACTACACACACAGACACACACACACACACGCACCCATACTTCCTAGCTTATTCTTAGTCATAGCCATAAATAGCTACAAATATTTAGCAACTATTTTCCAATATGATCATTTTTGTTCTGAACACACGAGTATGTTAGTATAAGAAACATGACCCAGTAAATGAAGGCTTCCAACCCTGAATTTCCATGAAAACTCGAGTTTGAAGGAACTAGGTCACAGCGACCCTTCTTTGTTCAACCCAGTAAAAAACCTGATGTTATCAAGGTAACAACCACAAAAGAGGAAGCCCAAATGCAAATGGTTCTCAAAAGGGAATATTCATGTGTTCTAGACTGATGTGAACAACTAAAAACAAGGACAGCTTGCCTCTCCAAGGAGAGCTTGCCTCTCCAAGGACCCTGAAAAAGAGTATCCTTCCCCTCCAAACCTCCACCACCAAAACACTCCCTGACAACCTTGAAGTTCAAAAGCAATGAATACAAGATTCTGGAGAACAAATGCAAGTGAGAGAAATTTAAGACAAAAATAAAAGAAACTGTGAGAATTCACCCAGGACCTAAATTTCTTATTGGCTGTCGAATTAACTCCACAGTCAACAACAAATGTGTATTGACCACATTGGCCCTAGAGAAAGAGAGTGAAAAAGACAAGACTCTTGTCCTCATGGAACTGACTATAGTCTGGGGAGAGGGGCAACAAATGTAAGGTACATAGGCTAATCACAGACCACAAAGCCAGTAATTCAGTGCTGGGATATGGCTAGGGGCAAGGCAGGAGCCACTGCAATCAGAGTGGTCAGGAAAGGCCTCTGGCAGGAAGTGACTGCTGAACTGAGAGCCAGAAGAGAAGGCGCCAGCCAAGCAACTAGCTAGGGGGTGAAAGTCCCAAGTCAGAAGGTGCCCCTGAGCCTACAGTATGGATGAGAAGGGGAAGGGGACAGAACTCTAATCAGCCAGGCCCATGGGGTCCTCTGGCTCCCCTAATGGAGCATGGCCTCCCGCCAAAAAGCATGCAATGGCACAGTCCCTAAACTTGGGAAACTGAGGCAGAGGGGCTTGGAGGGGGCGGAATGGAGAAAAAATATCCATTAAGGGAGGGGTAGGGTAGAACTTCCCTTGGTATCACTAAATTATCCCCTCTGTGCCAAAAAGAAAACTAGGCTCAGAAGAGTTCAGTGGCTTGCACACAGTGATGTCACTCTTAAAAGGATGGGCTAGGAATATCTGACTGGCATTTTTCCATTTTTTAACATAACATAAGCATCTGGCATGAGTTATAATGGTATACTATTAAGATTCATGTGAGCCAGGCATAGTGGCTCACACCTGTAATCCCAGAACTTTGGGAAGCTGAGGTGGGAAGATCATTTGAGCCCAGGAGTTCGAGACCAGCCTGGGTAATGTTGTGAGACTCCCATCTCTGCAAAAATAATTTAAACATTAGCTGGGTGTGGTGGCACACACCTGTAGTCCCAGCTACTCAGGAGACTAAGCTGGGGGGATCCCTTGAGCCTAGGAGTTTGAGGCTGCAATGAGCAGTGATCACGCCACCACACTCCAGCCTGGGCAATAGAACAAGACCCTCTCTCAAAAAAAAAAAAAAAGATACATATGAACTGAGGATTTTTCATTTATGATATTGACTAAGTCTCCAATTATCAAGAGATAGAAAGTTTTCCCTTGTAGAATCCCTACAAATTAATTTATCTTCTTTATAAATTGATGCTAATTAACATTTCAAGACAATCTCTATATGACTTCTAAGTACATAACTCATAGCAGCCAAAATATAGAAGCTCAAATGTCCAACAATAGGGTAAAAACTGATGATGACATAGAAATAAGGCAGAAGCCTGCTTACAGTTTTAAATGATAAGCATGTAGACTCCTCATACATGGAAACCTGAGAGTAACTTAATTTTACATTAAACAGAAAAAGCAGTGCAGGACATAGTATGTACACACTGGTTACAACTTTGTGACAAAATGCATATACTTAACAAAGATGAGAAATAAATGGATAAGAATGTAATAAGACAGGGCCATTTTCATTTAAGGCTGCTTAAGCTTACATAATAAATATGTGAGGCAGCTTTTTAAAAGACAACAAGGTCAAATAAATGTCTTAATAAGTATACTTTCTTGAATCTATCCAGAACACACTTCTACTCTCTTCATCATTTGGAATTTTCAAAGTACAAATACCATTGAAGATTTCCTTCTTTTAATTCAATTTAGATACTGGAGATTTGCATTACTGAGCAATTTAATATTGACTCAATGGAAAAAGACAGTGCAAAGGAGATTCCTGTTACCAAATATTCGTATAAACACTAAACACTAACCAAAATTTTTCACAGAGACTGTAAACCTAGAGAGTTATTGTGAAACAAATTTTCGCCACTTATAACACAGGCTATACAACTCATCCAAAGTCTCATTTTCTCTCATCCTGCTGTTTAATATATTAAAATGGTATGTTAAAAATTGATTATTTCCAAAATTATTAAAGGAATTTCATGAAATACAATCATTGATGGAGATGTAAAATGTTGCCTATGTCATCTTGTGGGCCTAAAACCACTTCAGGTTAGTTTTTCAAGACCATCACAGTATTGGGATCCATTAATTATTCTGACACACAAAGATTCCGCAATGTGCTTCTTCTCTTTGTATTTAAAAATTTAAGGAGTTTTGCACTGATTGCCCGTTGCCTAGCAAACAACAATCTGTTTAAGATGAACTATTAAGCATATATACAAAATGACTTTAGAAAATTATTTAACTCCATTTCAAGATGGATGAGACAAATAAAAATAAGAGATACTATAAAGAAAAAAATTTTAAGTATACCACAATTCAAATCTAATTTCCTAGAGCCTCTATTTTATCTTTAAAAGTTGGAAACTCCATTAGCATTGTCTATTTTGATTCACTTTAAATGATAAGTTTAAACTTACCATTTAAAACTGTACATGATAAGTTTACAGTCCCTGAATCAAAATGACATAGCAAATAAAAACAAAGGATGAACATTGGAAATGTTCTAAAAATGCCACTGAATCATATTCTTTAAAATGATTCATTTTGCTGTATAAATTTTACCTCAATAACACAAAAAAAGGATAAAATCACCCGTATATGTCTATATTTCCAAGAGAATATAATATTTATGCGATAAAGAGATAATATAGCAAATCTATGCAACAAAATTCCAAGGTTGTTCAGCTCAAACATTATAACAATAAAAAGTCATATATTCATGATTAATATATGAGATCTGCTTCAAAAGAATATAGAGGAGGCCAGGCGCGGTGGCTCACGCCTGTAATCTCAACACTCTGGAAGGCCAAGGCAGGTGGATCACTTGAGATCAGGAGTTTGGGACCAGCCTGGCCAACATGGTGAAACCCCATCTCTACTAAAAATACAAAAATTAGCCAGGCATGTTGGTGCACACCTGTAATCTCAGCCACTCAGGAGGCTGAGGCATGACAATTGCTTAAATCTGGGAGGCAGAGGTTGCGATGAGCTAAGAACGTGCCACTGCACTCCAGCCTGGGCGACAGGGTGAGACTGTGTCAAAAAAAAAAAAAAAAAAAAAAAAAGAATAACAGCCAGGCTTGGTGGCTCACGTCTGTAATCTCAGCACTTTGGGAGGCCAAGGCGGGAGGATCATGAGGTCAGGAGTTTGAGACCAGCCTGACCAACACAGTGAAACCCCATCTCTACTAAAAATACAAGAAATTAGCTGGGCGCAGTGGCGGGCACCTATAATCCCAGCTACCTGGGAGGATTGCTTGAACCCAGGAGGCAAAGGTTACAGCAAGCTGAGACTGCGCCACTGCACTCCAGCCCAGGCAACAGTGTGAGACTCCGTCTCAAAAATAATAATAATAATAACAATAAATAGAAAGAATATAGAGAAAAAGGAATATGAGAGAAAATGAGTGGGAGTATAGCTGTAAAGATTGGCTGGAAGTTAATCATTATGGAACCTGGGCAATGGGTACAGGGAGTTTATTATATTATTCCCTCCACTACTGTGTATATTTAAAACTGCCCATAGTAAGTAGTTTTTTAAAAATTCTATCTTTAGGATGGGTTTAATGCTGGAACTAAAGACACTTGTATAGCACTGGGTACTTAAGGAGCTTAAAGTGAATCAGAAAACCAGCAAAATTATTATCTTACTTGTTATTATCATCTGACTTCTAATATTATCTACTGTTAACTTATTTTTTTAATGAACAAGGAAGCTTAAGCATTTCTTCAGTGGTTTATATGAACAGACTTCCTACATAGCACATTTTATAAAGGGTAGCAATTTATAAGATCAGTACATACCAGGAGTATCATAGGCCTTTTCCAAGTTGTTAATCCTATGATTCCAGAGAGTATCACCTGTAAAAATAAACTATCATAAATATAGAAAATGGACCAATTCCAATAAACAAATCCTCAGTCACAAAAGTACATATTTTTGAAGATACTGAAATTTCAAAACATTCTAAATCAAACATTTAATATTCCTGCTGGATTACAGGGTTCACCCTGGTAAACCACTTTGGACTTTTACTTCCAAGCCCTCAAAGCTTTTTTATTGACTTTAATTTTGTTTTGTTTTTAAAGACAGGGTCTTGCTCTGCCACCCAGGCTGGAGTGCAACAGCGTGATCATGCCTCATCGCAGCCTTGACTTCCTGGGCTCTGGTGATCCTCCCGCCTCTGCCTCTCCAGGAGCTAGGACTACAGGCCCACGTCACCACACCTGGCCTGTTTTATCTTAATGTCAATTAAGAACACACAATCAGAAATTAGCCTCTCCTGGTGAGTGAGGAATTACTATTTCTCAGCCAAGCTCCCTGTTCCTAGCAGCACCCAATCTGTTGCCAGGGTCAGCCTCATCGGATGCATGTCTGGCGGTATCCTTCCATTCATCAGGTACCTATCCACTATGGGACAGGTAAAGTCTTCGAAATGGGAAACAACGCCCTTCAGGATTTTCTCTTACCTACTCTCAAGCTTGGTTTTTACATACCCCAGCCCCTCCACCACACACCTTCCTACCAAGTACCTGCCCTCCCTCGGGCCAGCCAGGCTCCTGACATTCCTGGGCTATGTGCTTCTTTCTCTTTGCTGAAGTGCTGTGTCCTCCCAGCTTCCCTCCTAGCTGCCTGAGAACTTTTACCCATCCTGCAAGGCCCCATTGAGCAGTCACCTGCCCTGAGAAGCCCTCACTGATTCCACCGCTCCACACTCATGGAAGCCCTCCGCACACACTTCTTTTTTTCCAAAAACTCTACTGTAATAATTGAGGGATGTGTCTCTGTATTACCCACTAACTGTGAACTCCTGTCTTGTCTCTCTAAAGTCCTAGTTCCCAGTATTGTGTCCCAATTGTTGGCAATTAATATATGTTCTACAGCATTTATTTCACAAAGTGGGAGGAACTACTGTGAGGAGGAGCCCATGTTGCAAAATGACACTTCGATAAAAAAACGAGCTAAAAAATCTCAATAAGAAAAAAACAGGCTGGGCCTGGTGGCTCACTCCTGTTACCCCCAGCAATTTGGGAGGCCGAGGCAGGCGGATTGCCTGAGCTCAGGACTTCGAGACCAGCCTGGACAACATGGTGAAACCCCGTCTCCACTAAAATACAAAACCTTAGCCAGGCATGGTGACGCTACTTGGGAGGCTGAGGCACAAGAATCTCTTGAACCCAGGAGGTAGAGGGTGCAGTGAATCGAGATCGCACCACTGTACTCCAGCCTAGGTGACAGAGCGCGACTCGTCTCCAAAAAAAAAAAGTATTATTAAAAGGAAGTGTCTAGCTCCAGCCATAAAAACCCATAAAAAAGCGATATGCCTAAACTGTTCTTCTCACCTTGCCTACCCAGCCACAGCACCCCACCCTCCTCCATGTTAACAATCTAGCATGTTTACATATTTTACATATGTATGTATTTTTCTCTAAATTCTTAGTACTACACACATATGTCTATGTGTATATATACACACTCACAGGGATGTGATTTTTGTGAAAAAAATCATAGAAGATATACTTTCCCTGCCTCTTCCTTTACTCTCTCAATAAATATTTCATAGAAATCTCTTCATATGCATTGGAACAGCTCTAATTCATTTCACTTTAGTGGCTACATAACATTCCATTGTGTGACTGTATTTAACATATTCAATCATTTCCATATTAATGGGCATTCATTCTATGTCTAGTTTTTTGCTCTCACAAACAATGCTGCAGTAAACATCTATGAACACATATCTTTAAAAACAAGTGCTTTTATTTCAGCGGAAAAAAGTCCCAGGAGTGAAGTTTCTAAGTTGAAAGGTATTTCTAATTTTTTTATTTTAATAGATTCAACTGTCATTTCAAATGAGGTATCTCTGAAACCAAAGAACTAAGCTATCTGTATTTCTTCCTTTGGAGGGGAGGTATTTTGTTTGCATATGGTAGCAACAAACTATAGACAATGTAAGTTAAAAAATATGTACAAAATGTATATATGTACAAAATGAGAAACATCAATAATCTCAAACTATATATGACAAAGATCTTTAAGGCCTCAGTGGGGAGAAATACAAAGTTTATCATGCAATATTAAACGAATAGCCAAGTAAGTCAAGGCATATACCAAGTCTGTGGATTGAAGACAAACTAAGAATGTCATTTCCATTTAAGTTGTTATATAGACTCAGCACATATTCAAGTTAAATCCCACCAGGATTCCTGTAAGCCACCGCTCTTTACAGTGTTTTAGAAACTATATTCCAGCTCCAGGCGGGAGCTATAGTTGTGGCTCTTCATTCCTGAACCCAGCAACAAAGGCACGCACCTACTTTTATTCAACTTCTCCCTCTCTTCAAGCCCGGTGAAGCCCTGAGGCACTTGGGGAACCCTGTGAGTGTTGATGGGGAGAAAAGCAAATAGAGGAAGCAGGCCTGGATGGTTAGAAGCCTCTCGAATGGTTAATGGGAACAGAGGTGCTACAGTTGGGGATAAATTTTTTAAGAGCTCAAGACTTAAGGAATGATGCTTCCATTTCATCTGAAAGGGAGGCAGAATTCACGGATGGGGAAAGGAGTTGGGAAAAGAAGAGAAGGAGGCAGAGTATTCAATGCCTGCACTCCCTTGGTGGCAGCAGTAGCTGCAGCTCCATCAGAAATGAGTCAAGAAGGTCCCTTAACAATGTCCTTCCATGGCTCCCACTATGCCGGAATGCTATTACATGTTTAACCGTCAGTATCACGATGAGGGCTTGGACCTGTGCATACTTACTCGCACACCACTAAAGGATCCCAGAAGGCACTCAGTTAGTTACAGCAAGAGTCAATGAGTGAATGAATGAATGGAGGCCAGAGACAGGAGATGACCGTGCTCAAAGATGACTATGTAAGCCTAAACACATTTTTCATCTCCTGTGCTTCCTGAAAGAGTACAGCAGCAACAAAAAGCAACTCCATCAGCATTCTTTCCATCCAGCGCAAGATGGAACTAGCCCTGAATGAACAGGTAAGAACCTATTTTCTAACACCAAACAATCTCTGTGTTATAATGAGAGGTATTACAAGTTTTGTTTCACTCACTGATAACCCATTTCTTGTAGCTTATAGGAAAAAGCAGAGGCCTTTCCTTTTTTCTGATACTACAAAGAAGGGCTCTGAGATACCCCAGGGGAGAGTCACTGTTACCCACCATAAATGGTTAATGTGCTTTCATTTTCCAAAGTAAAAATCAAATCGTTAAGATCAGAAGCTTATAATTCTACTGCCCTATTTCCCTTTGCTAATCCATTAACATGTGTTAGAGCAAAAATGTTCTGAATCATTTATCAAAAGCTGCTGTGTGTAAACACAGAGATTTTTAAAAAGCCATTGTAAATATCCTGTGTTACCTTGTAAATAAGCAGAAAATCATGTCAAACTTCTCAACAACCTACCCTGCCCTATAGCTCTTATGATGGCAATTTTTTTAAAAATGTGTGTGTGTGTGTGTGTGTGTGTGTGTGTGTGTGTGGTTTTCTTCCCTGTCTAGCATAGCTCATTTAAAAAAAAAAATTTGAGAAAATGGGCAACTGAATATTTCTAATGAAAACATGATGGTAACTATAATGTCCTACAAAAATACTGGCCTGTTCACTTTACTTTGATTAACTATGACTTTGGTGTTTAAAAACCATTGATAGAGGTTCCTGTGTATTCCAGGTCTGGTGCTTGGGTCCAGCAGTGATGCACTCTCCCATATATACTCTAGCTACACCTTCACAAAATTAGTCCTGAAGAAGCAGCATCCCACCCATTTTACAGATGAGTAACTGAGGCCGAGAGGCACAGAACTTATAAATGTGACTCTGCTGATATGCAAAATAAAGGACCAAAGAAATCAAAACTCATCCTCAAAATTATATTTTAAATATCCTTTAAATATTAAAGTAGTATTTGATTAGTATGATAAAAAATATTTACTATCATTTAACTGGTAGTAAGCATAATCTTTATGTTAGTTTTTCCTTTGGTCCACTGATTTTTCTTTATGTTTATTCACTGCAATTTTTTTAAAAAAGGTTCATCCTAAAGTTCACCAATGTCTGTCTCTTTATATGAAAGTGAAACCTTGCCAAAGAATCATGGACTCAAAGAAGGATGATCATGAATTCAGATCAGTGACTTAAAGCAGTATACAACTGATAAAGAATAACAGGGCACTCAGTGAGGAACAAAAAACAACAACCAATTCTCTACTACTCATCTGAAATATCTCCCAGGGATCATGCATGTCATCGAAGTTAGGAATTTTGTTTCTGAAGGAGGAAAGACAACCCAATGCAACTCTCTCTCCTCTTTCATTAAATCTAGTGCAGTGTGGCAGACTGAGTCTCCCATACCGCAGTGGAATGTAGTTAACCCCAGTGGATCCTAGTTAACTCCCATACCCCAGTGGAATCTAGTTAACCCCATTGGAACAGTTAACTCCCATACCCCAGTGGAATCTAGTTAACATTAACTCCCATACCCCAGTGGAATCTAGCAACTCACTGGAACAGTTAACTCCCATATCCCAGTAACTAGTTAACATTAACTCCCATACCCCAGTGGAATCTAGTTAGCCCCACTGGAACAGTTAACTCCCATATCCCCAGTGGAATCTAGTTAACATTAACTCCCATACCCCAGTGGAATCTAGTTAACCCCACTGGAACAGTTAACTCCCATATCCCAGTGGAATCTAGTTAACCCCATTGGAACAGTTAACTCCCATACCCCAGTGGAATCTAGTTCACATTAACTCCCATACCCCAGTGGAATCTAGTTAACCCCCATGCCCCAGTGGAATCTAGTTAACATTAACTCCCACACCCCAGTGGAATCTAGTTAACACTAAACACACTCCCCAAACAGAGAGCTAGGACAGCACAGCTGAAGACGGACACTGAGACACTCCCGTAGCCACTCACCTCCAGTCAAACGTCAGGTTGTTTTTCAAGATGGCTCATCTTTTAGCTTCATGAATTTTGGGAATAATAATATATTGAGTGATTTACCAGTGATACCAGGAAGAAATCGAATGCTCAGAGTGCTCAAAAACACAGACTACGTTAAAAACTCTCCCTTCAAGTTGCTGAAAGTATGAATGAAAACTATGAGAAAAGATGCTTTATAGAATTTGTTAATTCTTAAGTGTTTTAAAAAATAGATAAAATATACCTTCAAAGTTCAAACAAGTGAAAGAAGCCTCCAAAATCTCAGGCTCAGGGCTCTCTTAAGGAAATACGTATGAAAAAGTATCCTTGAACTATACGGTGTTCAACAAATAGTCATTTCAAATAAATATATTTGTCTCTTGAACCTAATTTTGTATCAAATATACAAGCAAAATTTTTCAGTGAAGCCTAAAGAAGATGTGTGGGTTTAGTTGATATAGCAGGCTAAAGATCCTAATGGTCAAAGCTTGAAATATGAGGATATTCTTCTACTGTGTTCCTATGTGGTTTCAAAGTAACCTTAGACATAAGTTGGCACTTCCATTCAACTACCTAGCTTCATATGCCAATAAAACTTGTGAATGAATAAATAAACATGGCATATCCATACAATAAAATAGGAATGAAGTACTGAGACTTGCCACAGCATGGATGAAGCTTGAAAACATGCTAAGTGAAAGAAACAAATCATAAAAGACCACATATTATATGATCCCATGTATATGAAATGTCCAGAACAGACATATCTACAGAGACTGAAAGTGGGTTAATCAGTGGGTGGCTAGAGGTGGAGGTGGTGGAGAATGGGGAGTAACTACTCAAAACTTTAGGGGTGACAAACATTTTCTAAAACTGTAATAGTTGCACAACTGTGAATTTACTAAAAACCATTGACCAGTACACTTTAAATGGGTAAATTGTACAGCATGTCAAAGCTTTTTTTTTTTTAAATTCTGCAGTTCTTGACTCATACTCTTCCAGCATTTTTTTTTTAATAGAAACCTTAGTTTAGCTGTATTTGAATTAGTTACAATGTGCTATCAAGCCCATTTCTTTTATAAATAAATACTAAAATACTAATGGCTGAAGTTGTGATACCTGGAATTTGCCTTAAAATAATCTGAGGGTGGGGCCGGATGTGGTGGCTCACGCCTGTAATCCCAGCACTTTGGGAGGCCCAGGCGGGCAGATCACGAGGTCAGGAGATCGAGACCATCCTGGCTAACACGGTGAAACCCTGTCTCTACTAAAAAAAACACAAAAAAAATTAGCTGGGCGTGGTGGTGGGCACCTGTGGTCCCAGCTACTTGGGACCGAGAATAGTGTGAACCTGGGAGACAGAGCTTGCAGTGAGCCAAGATCGCGCCATTGCACTGCAGCCTGGGCAACAGAGCAAGACTCTGTCTCAAAAAAAAAAAAAAAAAATTATCTGAGGGTGTTAGGAAGGGGAAGCAGTGTTAGGTGTAAAGTGGTCATGTGTTGATAGCTACTGGGTGAAGGGTAAAATGAGGGATCATTACACCCTTCTTTCTACACTTGTTGAGATTTTTTAAATTTTCATAATAAAAGATTTAAAGTTAAAGGGAGTAGTTCTTCGAACTGCCCACTCAATCCTACGCTGGTTCTATTTTCTTGTAATAAAAATACACACGTTGAAATATATATAGATGAAATGTGACACCTGAGATTTGCTTCCAAATAATAAGAGAACTTAATCTCACAAATAGACTAGGGAGCACGAAGGATCTAATTCCTACCCTGCTTGGAATATTCATCCTTCCTGAAGTTTATCAGAAGACACAAGGCCCGCAGCAGAGCCCGGGAAGCGGGTACAAACGAAACCGTTGTTGAAGCTGGGTGAAAGATATATGTGGGTTCAACATATACTGCATAAAATGTAAACTTTTCCACAACACGAAGTTTTTCAAAAACAACCTCTGTCACATGCATAAATTCAAAACATGTGATACAAGGCTCTTTTTCCCCTAAAGCACCAAGAGAGTCATGGTGCCTAAAGCCATCCTCTTAAAACTGTATTTAATTAATTGTTCTACAAATACAGTATCTATTGCTTCTGTTGTCACTTTGCAAATTCTGAGATCAATCTCAGGATGAAGTCACAAAAAGCAGGAATAACCAACAGTTACAGAGTTGCATATAGACCGGGGTTTGGAGGGTATGGGGAAGAATGGGGAAAGACATAGCAGAGAACTTGTCAGTTCCAAATCACTGATTTCTTTCTCTGCTCTGCTATGCCCAGACTTGGAGACAAGGACATACCCAGCCAGCAGACCAGGAGTATTTATCTATTTATTTTATTTTATTTTATTTTTATTTTTTTTATTTTTTATTTTTTTTTTTTTTGAGACGGAGTCTCGCTCTGTCGCCCAGGCTGGAGTGCAGGGGCGCGATCTCGGCTCACTGCAAGCTCCGTCTCCCGGGTTCACGCCTTTCTCCTGCCTCAGCCTCCCGAGTAGCTGGGACTCCAGGCGCCCGCCACCGCGCCCGGCTAATTTTTTGTATTTTTAGTAGAGACGGGGTTTCACCATGTTAGCCAGGATGGTCTCGATATCCTGACCTCGTGATCCGCCCGCCTCGGCCCCCCAAAGTGCTGGGATTCCAGGCATGAGCCACCGCGCCCGGCCCAGACCAGGAGTATTAACCTTCACCTTCTGGTTGAAGGCCTTTTTTCTTTTCTTTTCTTTTCTTCTTCTTTTTTTTTTTTTTTTTTTTTGGTACTTCATCAAATTCAACTGTGGCTTGACTGATATCTAAGTGCATTTACCTCTGAAATGATTCACAATAGTAAATGATATCAGCTTTTAATTTTATAAGACAAAAAATAGTTTTTAATAATTCTAAACTAGCTATGTCTGAGAAGACAATAGATCACGATTTTATGAAGAGCAAATTCCTAAAAATATATGCAAGATTATTACTGGCCCATAGTATTTAGAGAAACGAAATGCACCCACTCTTTGGCTGGATTTAGTCAGACAAGTAGAATAGGTAGCATAACAGGTCTAATTCCTACCCCATCTGGAATATCCATCCTTCTGGAGTTTTCCTGAACACTCATGGAGGCCAGCGGCAGAGCCCACAGGCAGGGCCACCAGGGTGGCATTTTTTCTACATGAGGCACAAATCGTGGTCTTCCCTCACCACAGCACAGCATGTACCCCAATAAGATCATTCAACATGAAAGTATTTCAAAAGGAAAGCAAATTGGCACTGGATGAAGTATACAATTTCAGGTGAGTCTCAAGGAACCTAATGTTCTTATTTAAACAATTACTTTGGGTTCAACTAGCTCTTCGAGTCCTTTTTTTCAGTTTGGTCTTGAATTTGCCGTATGTGTGAAACTGCAAAAGCAGTTCTTACCATTCAGGACATACACTGATTACAGATCTTACTAAAAACTAGCAGCATTGCTAGACTTTCAGATTTTACACAGTGAGTTCATAGAAAGGTTATTTACGGCCGGCTGTGGTGGTTCATGCCTCTAATCCCCACATTTTGGGAGGCCGAGGCAGGAGAATCACTTGAGCTCAGGAGTTGGAAACAGCCTGGGCAACATGGGGAAACTCCGTCCCTTAAAAATAAAAAATAAAAATTAAAAATTTTATAAAAAAAAGATATAAAGAAAGGTTATTTACTTTACTCATCTTCCATAGTCATCCCACAAAGATGTGTTTCCAAGTCTCTCAACCCCCAGAAAACTTCAGGGGGTTACATGCCTTGGACATTGTGCGATTGTTAGGAGGTGGAGGGGAGTGACCACCCGGTGTCCGTAGATACTGGCTGGCAGCAGCTTTTCTCTGAAGTTGGGCACTCTTTGGCCCCAGGCTCAGCGTTCCCGGTTGGAGGAGTGGGTCCTGGAGAGCAGACATCTCTAGCTAGCTGCTGCGTGCTCCAGGACCTTTGGCCAGCTCGTCCCTAATGACAGGTCCCGGTTCTCACAAACTGAATTCTGCACAGCAGCCTGCATGGCTCCAGGAACCAAGTGGGGTTAAGGCCCTCCTTTAATGACCAGGTACAAGCGCCAGTTCACACACACCCTCTCATTACCTCCTGAACTCGTCTGGGAGTCGAGCCACCCTACACATTTCACATTTACGTGTGTCTTAATGGAGAATAAAACAAGCGATGTGTCCGAAACTGTCCCATCCCACAAATACACCTACTATGTGCCAGGCATTCTTGATACATCGGTGAACAAAAATGATCAAAATCCCTGCCCTCCCAGCACAGACGTTGTCAGTGCAGCAAATACTCAACGACCAAAAGAAGTTTAATCACTTTCCTCCCACTTTCCTGCCACCTACACCCTGTCCTTCCAATCTCCCAAAGAGCTGGGTGTCTTTGCTTAATTCTATTAGCTTAACAGGGACAATAAAATCCTTCAGCCTGCGCGCAACAGACACTACCCAGGTGCAGCCCAATTCACCCCTGAACTCGACCGTCGCGGAACATTTTTCTCCAGGCTCCAAAAACTTCAGGTGGCGTTAAGGCTCCCCCAACTGCAGCCCTGGAGGCCAACTAAGGGACAATGGAAGGGTACGACCAGAGCCCCCTATCCACGGGATGACCGGGCGAGCGGGGCGCGCGCGCGGTACTCACCGAGGAGCCGGCCCAGAACGGGCACGAGTTCTTCACCTGCGGAGAGCTGCTCAGCGACAGCGCCCCGAAGCTGAGCGCCACCATGCAGCAGCCCAGGATCAGCTGCAGCAGCCCGAGTGACAGCAGCGGGCGGGCGGGCAGCAGCGCAGAGCCCGGGGCCGCGGCGGCAGCGGCGGCGGCTGCCCGGCGGGAGGAGAGCGCCGGCGGCGCGGCCAGAACCCCGGCGGCAGCGGTGGCCGCGCAGCGAGGCCGCGACGGGGGCTGCAGCGCGCCCCGGGGCCAGCGCGGCCGCAGCGGGGGCAGCGGCGGCTCCTGGGCGGCGGCGGCGGCGGCGCCCGGGCCACCGGTCTGCGGCCCACCCGAAAGCCCAGCCACGGGGCAGCAGGAGCCCGGGAGCACCACGGGCAGGGACATGGACGGACCGTGAAGGGTGCGGCCGGCGGTGGCGGGGAGGGGACGCTGAGCGGAGCCGAAGGCGCCGCACACTGGGCACCGCTGGCGGGCTCCGAGGCCGAGGGGGAGGGAAGGAAATGCGCACGGCCCAACCACTTGCTGCCGCCGCTGCCGCCGCCGCCGCCGCCGCTGCCCTGGCTCCAGCCGGCCGCACCCACCTGCCGCCTGGCGGGTCCGCCTCCCGCTGGCCCCGGGCGCAACCTCACTCTCACCCACGCGCACCCAGGGCTCGCGCTGCGCTGGGGCAAGTGCGCCACAGCCTCGGGGTCCCCGCCAAATCTGCGCCGGCTTCCTGGGGTCCTGGCAGGGTGCCCTGCCCCAAATATTTAAATAAGTCCCTCGAGCTGGGAGGCACCCTACGGCCAGGACGCGTCAGCGCCGGCCACCGACAGTCTCAGCGTCTGTCCCCACCCGCCGAGCTGGGACTAGAGAAGAGCGAGGAAAGCGCCGTGGACCCTCGGGCCCCTTTACAGTCCAGCCACTAAAGAGGCCCCGGCGCGCTTTAATGAGAAGGGAGCCCGCCCTTAAACTTTTGCCCCCACAAGGAGGGGGATGGCTGGAGGAGGGGCTTTGGGGCGACTCGATGGGAAGAGGCGTAAACCAAGGACTTCGGGAAGGACGACGCCGAGCGCAGTTACAGCTCGCAGGGCGCAGGACCTGCCTACCCCGCATCAGCGCGGGAGTGCTTTCCCGGCATCTCGGTAGGAGCGGGAATGAAAGGACTGGGTTACCTTGGAAGCATCCAGCCTCCGTAAAGAAAGTACCCGGGGCAGCCCGGAGCGCATGGCAAGGATTATGCTCTATCCTCCTCTTATTGACTCATGAGCTGTATCAGGCATCTATTAGGCATCACCTGGTAGAACACGGAACCCCCAAACTTCCGAGGAAATATCCTAATAAAATCCTAAACTATTTTGGTAATATATGAAAAATCTTTAGAGAAAAAAAAAAAAAGATGATTCCTCTTTGCAAAATGAATTCCCTTAGTAATACGCTTTTCACCTTGGAAGAATTCTAATGCGTAGAAAGTTTCGTACCTAAAATGATTATAATAGACTTTTTTTCCTGATAAGAACCACAGCAGTGTTCTTGGCAGTTAGTCAGTTCCAGTATTAGAAAACTTACCTTATCGTAAGGTATTTAACATCCTCCCACCCAATAAACCAAGAAAAGTGTGTCAGTTTTTATACTCTGTTTGTGGAAGCTGTATTTATATTGGTCGTTACACTTTAATCCACAATGTGATATACTGTCAATGTGCTCAAGTTTACATACACACTTCTTAAATTATTAAAGCACATGCCATTAATGGTGCCTAGGACTTCCTTTACAGACTGCTCCCATGAATAAATTCAAATTCTGGAGGAAAAGGGAGATGTCTTTCAAAATAAGGGTTTAAAGTCTGTTGATTCATTTTTAAAATGCCATACAGTATATGCTCTTAAATTGCTGCTGATGTTAAATGAAAAGCTTCTTTGGGCCGAAGTTATTCTCTATTTTATATACAAGCTTAACAGTATTTAATTTTTAACCATGTATTAATAGTAAGTCTGACTGAGTCTTAAGAAATTCTCTCCGCTAAACAAATCTATTTCATTGGCCAGTTCTTGACATCTGAAACTTACAATTAAAAATGTATTATTTGTGTCTAAGAATGTTGCTGTTAGAAGTCAGGATATCCTCTGGTCCTTGGGGAGGGACATGATTATGACTGGAAAGAGGGTTTCAAGGGGTGCTAGTGACTATTTCTTTCTTGATGTGGGTGCTAATTACATGAGTAAGGTTCATTTTGAGAAAATTCATGGAGTTACAGTTATGATTTGTGTGCGTCTCTGTGTATATTTTATACTTAAATACTGTAAAGTATTTCCAAATACTGTATTCTTAAAATTTTTAAAGCCTTTTTCCCCATGCAGAAACAGATGATAGCAGAAGTAATTGAAATCCATAGATGATTTTATCATCTTAAAGGCTTTACTCATCTTATAAGGTGACTAAAACTTTTCCAAAGCTACTAATTAAGGGTTGTCATACAGTCATTTGTTGTTGTTGTTGTTGTTGTTGTTGTTATTGGCCACATTTGTAACTGAGTTTCTTTTTCTGGTTATAAACGCAAATCCATATAACACTACCCCAACCTTTAAAATTACGCCAATAAAAATTCTCAAGTATTTGGGCTTGGTATTTTTGTAAACCAAGCTTGATTCTTTGCATCTCCCAAACCCTGCTTACATTAAGTCTTTAGTTAGATCTGAGCAAGCTGTATGTAACTAAGCTCTTATAGGATAATTCAGAGCCATTGATTTCCATTTGTCTTAATAAATTTTTTTAAACAGTGATGACTTTTGAAAACAGTCTGGCAATTTCTCAAGAAGTCAAGTATAGTGTTTATTGTTATTTGACCCACTAATTCCACTCCTAGGTATATACCCAAAAGAAATGAACATATTCACACAAAAACCAGTGCACAAATAGCAGCATTATTCACAACAACCAAAAAGTGGAAGCAACCCAAGTGTCAATCAACTGAATGAATGGATTAACAAAACATGGAATATGCAGCCAGTGGAGTGTATTTGTCAGTAAAAAAGGAATGAGGTGTTCATCTATGCTACATGTAGAAACCTTGAAAACATTATACTAAGTTTCAAAATATCATATGTACCCCATAATATGTACAATTATTATGTATCCACAATAATTAAAAATTTTTTAGACATTATGCTAAGTGAAAAAAGCCAGTCACAAATGACCACATATTATATGATTCCATTTATCTAAGTTGTCTAGAATAGAGAAATTTATAGAGACAGAAAGTAGCTTACCGGCTGCTTAGGGCTGAGGAAATGGGGAGATTGTGGGGGGATGATGGCTAAAGGATATGTGGGTTCTTTTTAAGGTGGTGAAAATGTTCTAAAATTAGGCCGGGCGTGGTGGCTCAAGCCTGTAATCCCAGCACTTTGGGAGGCTGAGACGGGTGGATCACGAGGTCAGAAGATCCAGACCATCCCAACATGGGCTAACATGGTGAAACCCCGTCTCCACTAAAAAAATACAAAAAACTAGCCGGGCGAGGTGGCAAGCACCTGTAGTCCCAGCTACTCGGGAGGCTGAGGCAGGAGAATGGCATAAACCCGGGAGGCGGAGCTTGCAGTGAGCTCAGATCCGGCCACTGCACTCCAGCCTGGGTGACAAAGTGAGACTCCGTCTCAAAAAAAAAAAAAAAAAGAAAGAAAGAAAATGTTCTACAATTGATTGTACTGATGATTGCACAACTCTGAATGTACTAAAAACCAGTGAATTGTACACGTTAATGGGTGAATTGTATGTAGGGTATGTGAATGATATCTCAATAAAGTTATTATCAAAAAATTTAAAAATGAATAAAGTGAGGAAGAACCTGTGAAAAATTTGCCCCAGATTCTTCATTAATGTAGGCCAAAATTCAAGGAAACAATCGCTGAAGTGTGTTGTTTGGTGGAACCCGTATGCCAGTTTTCCTCAAGATCAAAGCTGAACTCCAAGCAGGTTCCATACACCTTCCACTAATGCTTCCCCTCCCTGTCCCTCATTTTCCACTCCTTGCACTAGGAGTCTCCTCCACTGAGGAGTTCAGTTTCTTTGCCCAGGTTTCTTGGACATCATTTTTTTTCTTTTTTGAGACAGTCTCGCTCTGTTGCCCAGGCTGGAGTGCAGTGACGTGATCTCGGCTCCCTGCAACCTCCGCCTCCCAGGCTCAAGCAATTCTCCTGCCTCAGCCTCCTGAATAGCTGGGATTACAGGTGCACACCACCACACTCTGTTAATTTCTGTATTTTTAGTAGTAACAGGGTTTCACCATGTTGGTCATGCTGGTCTCGAACTCCTGACCTCGTGATCCGCCCACCTTAGTCTCCCAAGGACCCTTTAAATAAACTCCTCAGTTCATTCCACACTTCTCAGAAGACTCCATCTGTCAGTTAATTAAAGGAGGCTGTTCCACATTGGAGTGAGAGCTGTTGAAGAAACTCTTTCCTCAAAACCTATTCCCTGGCAAGATCCTCCAGGTCTTATATTTTACAGAAAAAGGAAGTGCTTCTCTGAATTAAGGCATAGTGGACTCTAGAAGTCTCAGTTAATACGCTGACTGGAGCAGCTTCTTGAAGTGTGCTCCAAAGACCACAGGATCATGCCAGGGCGGGAAAGGGGAATGTCAAGTTCATTCACTTCCCCCCACACCTGTGGGATCAGATACTGTGGACTGAAGGCCTGGAACCTTCATTTTAACAAATGCAAAGAAACATTAGTAGATAGTACTATTTAGACTCCAGAATTTTTATATGGGAATGCTTATATGGGAGAGGAAGGTAGGGAATTTGACTTGAAAGCAAACATACATGCAAATATGTTGGTGGAAGGGCTTTGCTGGCCCCCAGCGGAGCTCCACTGCCCAGGTGATCTTTATGCACAGAAGGAGTTAGACTACTGAATTCTAATGGGAAGGGTACCATAGGAGAAACCAGCTGCTGGGTTCTAGCCCCTCCTCCACTGTGTGCCTCTGACCCAGTCAGGAGCTTCTTGGCCTCAATAGCTTCATCTCTAAGAAACGGGTTTGTGAGTATCATCCGCCTGAGGTTGGGCTGTGCAATCATTTGGATACCCCCAGGCCTGCGATTTTGAAATTCAGTCATCCTCATCGCCATGATTTCTCAGATGGCCAGCAAGAGAACAAGGACTAAGAATAGCAGGTAAATTTGGGGGTGGAATAAATTTATAGACTCAAAATTCCCCAACAAAACCCGAAGCTCACTATTCTAAACTTTAAGGCCTCAGGTTCCATGGTCCTAGGTTTTTCCCTGAGGAAATCGATGAGTGTTAAGAGCAATTATAACATTTCACTTTGCAGAGAAAGGGCTGTGTGAGGTTTTTTTTAATTAAGAGAGACGGGAAGAATAAAAGAAAGAAAGAAAGAAACCCCGAGCAGAGCTGGGCAAATCAGGCACCAGATTCTTCTGAAATAATGTTGCAGACTGGTTGTTAAGAATTCCTAATGCCTCTGGCCCCAAGACAGACTTATTTGTCAAACAGACGAGCTGTAGCCATATTTTTCTCATTGTTCAAATTAAATACTGAAAACTTCTTACCATGCAAATCTCACAAAAGATAATTCAAGCCAGCTGCTTTAAAAATTATTCATGGCTGATCAATTTCTAGAATAGATAAGCTATACATATATATATACACACACACACATATATATACACACACATACATATATATATAAAATAAAGTGTGTCCTACAAGTATGTGAGTGTGTGTGTATCTATGGGTAACCTTATATCAGAGCTTCCTGCAGTTTCAAGTTTCTGTAGAAGTCAAAGCTGTAATTCACGAATGGAGGCTGTTTCTTTGTTCTGGAGAAATCTGTTGAACAGGGCTTTTAGTTAATCCAATGTGAAGCACAGACCCCCTGAAACAGATGTTTAGGAGACAGCTGTGTGTTAATGACAGAAGTTGTCTTATAATAATGTGAACAGAGCCACCCATTCCCCGACGAAGGAGCTCTTTGTCTAAGGTGCTTGTCAGACTCACCGGGGAAGCTTCAGAAACTGTAGACAAAGTCTAAGCCTCCAGTTGCGGATACCCTGATGTATAAGATCTGCAGTGGGGTGAGGTCTATACAGATATATTAGTAACATCTCCCCTAAGGTTTGAGATGCACAGTCCTCTAAAGCCATGTCTCAGAGACCAATACTCCTCTTCCAGATAGGGGTTTCTAGTACCTCCATATGTGCAGTGTGTGTGTGTGTGTGTGTGTGTGTGTCTGTGTGTGTTCTTGTTCCTGGCAACTACTCATGAAAGAGAAGACCTCAGGCCCCCAAAGATATCCTGCCAGTCAAGCTGGAGGAAAGACAGTAAGAGGGACTTGGCTTGGGCTCTGCACAGCACAAGTAGACTGAGCTGTGGATGTCCCTATATGGTAGGCTTTTTTAAGATTGACAAACTCTAACTGTGGGAAATGTACAAATTTGCTGAATTTAAAATATCTTGGTCATTATCCTGCAGAAGGTCACAAAGTCACCCAGGGAGAGAGAGGTGGGATGCCCCCTAAGAGGAGAGGGCATAACTGCTGTTAACTGGCCCAGCAGTGGTTATTCCTAGGAAAGGAAAAGAGAACTGAAGGAAGTGAAGCCGAGGATGCAGGAACAGCCTGGGCCTCCTGCTAATCCGCGCTACTGATTTTGATTGCCTACTGTATTCAGGCTTCGTGTACATTATTTCTAATGCAACAGCTCTATCAAATAGGGCTTTGTTTTAATTAGGCCAGAAAAGAAGAGAAAGGAACAGAGGGAAATTTATTCACCTTTGTGTTTCTTGCACCCACAGTTTCTATCTGCTTTTCTCAACAGTCCCCGGGATAGCAGAAAAACAAGATTTCTCTCTGGTATGGTTTGGACTTGTGTCCTCACCCAAATCTCATGTCAAATTGTGATCCCCAATGTCAGAGGAGGGACCTGGTGGGAGATGATTTGATCATGGGGCAGTCTTCCCCCTTGCCTTTCTCATGGTAATTAGTGTGTTCTCATGAGATCTAGTTGTTTACAATTATGTAGCACCTCCCCCTTCCCTTTCTCCTGCTCCAGCCGTGTAAGACCAACTGCTTCTCCTTCACCTTCTGCCATGATTGAAAGTTTCCTGATGCCTCCACATCCATGCTTCCTGTAGAGTCTGCAGAACCACGGGCCAATTAAACCTCTTTTCTTTATAAATTACCCAGTCTCAGGTAGTTCTTTATAGCAATGCAAGAATAGACTAATACACTGTCCAAGTGATTTTCTGATACAAAATCACCCTCCCAGCCACTCTGACCCAAGAAATGGGCTGTCCTTGATAGCAGATGTGAGTTCTGTGCATTAGAAAGCCTTTCATCTTGTTCTCACTTAATAAATTGGCATCCTGACATAGATCAGTCTTTTGTGTCAGGTGCTTTCTTTCTTTGGGGCATTTAAACTTACTGTTCCATCTGTTAAGAACATAGCGCCGGGCACGGTGGCTCAAGCCTGTAATCCCAGCACTTTGGGAGGCCGAGGCGGGTGGATCACGAGGTCAGGAGATCGAGACCATCCTGGCTAACATGGTGAAACCCCGTCTCTACTAAAAATACAAAAAACTAGCCGGGCGTGGTGGTGGGCGCCTGTAGTCTCAGCTACTCGGGAGGCTGAGGCAGGAGAATGGCGTGAACCTGAGAGGCGGAGCTTGCAGTGAGCCGAGATCGCGCCACTGCACTCCAGCCTGGGTGACACAGCGCGAGACTCTGTCTCAAAAAAAAAAAAAAAAAAAAAGAACATAGCTCTGTGCCTAACCCCTCGGTCCCCAATACCTATACACACATTTCCCCAGGGCACTCCTACTCATCCCTAGGTTACAGATTGAGCTCATTTTGCTCAAGAAGTCTTCCTTGATATCCCCACAAGGCACCCCAGAGACCAGGGCCTCAGGTGTCTGGATCTCCAAGTCAGAGCTGTTTCTATTTCACTATGCTGAGGTTCTGAGTCAATGTCATATATGTAGGGGACACAGCTTTATTCCAATCTGGGCAGCATGGTGCCTTCTGGGCTCTCACGGTCACTGTCAAACCTAGACACTGCATGTGGCATGAAGCCCTTTGGGCCACAGTGATGACTTAGAGAGCATGTGGTTTGATGAAGGAGCTCTGCACGAAGAATCGAGACCTCTTGGTCAGATGGGTTCCGTTGCTGCACTAGGGCCTTTGTATCAGCTGTTTTCTCTATCTGGAGTGCTCTTCCCCCAGATATGTCTCACCACCTCAGTCCATTTACTTCATAGAGAAACACTTTCTGACCTCCCTGTCAAATTTGTCACTTCTCCTCCTTCTTTCCTCCCTATCCCTTTATTCTGGCTTTCTTCCTAGTATGTATCATTATCTGACATTACATTGTTTATCCCGGTCTCGTGACAGTATGACAAATGTAGCTCCATGAGGGCAGGGACTTTCTGCTGATAACCTGATATTCTCATCTCAAAGGGTTGTGCCTGATAAATAAGAATCAATAAACTTTTACTGAATGAATAAATGAATGGATGGTCTTTGCCCTTTTTCTTATTTGGAGATCTTAGACTAGTCACATCACCTGTTCAGGCTTCAGTTTTTTCCATCAGTGGAGGTGTGGTGGGGGTAGGGTAAGGAGGGGTTTATCCTGGATTATATCCAAGGTCTCTCCAGCTCCAACATACACTTCTAAATGCCAGGAATACATAGATCTTTGCTCTCTTCTTGACGTCATTCAATGATTCCTTGGTCTTCTTTGAATGGGAATATCCTGATTATGACTCATCGCCATAAATACAAAGAAAAATGTTAATGTGTGTGTGTGTGTGTGTGTGTCTGTGTGTGTGTGTGTGTGTAAGTGAAGCTGAAAGGGAACTCAAGGCCCCAAAGCCCTGGTGTCAGGCTACCTGCCACTGGAATATCAGGTGTCCCATTCACAGAGGCTATGTTACCTGCCAGCCTCGGAACTCTAATCCTAGAGAGCAGGGACCATGTCCCCTCCTCAACTCAGGGCTTTGCAGCTTAGGATGTGACTAAGGATAAGCGTGACTATGGAAGACCTCTGAGGGGGCCAATGTAACTACCAATGAAACCTTGTTTGCTGGGCTGGGGAGGGTGAGTGAAGGCTTAAGGTGGGGTGGGGGCGGGGCGGGGAGTGGTGCATGGTTTTCAGCTTCTTGGAAGTGGCAGGTGAATGCAGTCTGGGAAAAACCTCTGAAGACCCTGAGGAATTGAATTTTAATATAAGGCCATTAACCACAGACCTTGCAAACAGAGACCCCAGTGGCAGCACAAAGTGGAAGGTAGAAATGCTGAGTGCACTTAACCAAGAATTAAATCTGAAACGGCTCCAGAAAGCAGTGGCCTGTGGAGAAACCATGCAGGGCATTAAAGAATCAGAGGGAGACAGAAGATAGTTACTGGACACTTATGTCTTCTAATGTTAATGTCTTATGTGACTTCAGGCACACTATCTCTTCTAACACCAGCAACAATCATGGTAGGCAGTTAATTTTTACCCACGTAAAGGTGAAGAATTTGAGGCTCAGAGATACAAAACAACTTTTTTCTTTTTTAAGACAGGGTCTCGCTCTGTCATCCAGGCTGGAGTGCAGTGGCATGATCATGGCTCACTGCAGCCTCGACTTCCTAGGGCTCAAGCAATCCTCCCACCTCAGCCTCCCAAGTAGGTGGGGCTAAAGGCACGTGTATGCCACCAGGCCAGGCTAATTTTTGCATTTTTTTTGTAGAGATGAGGTTTTGCCATGTCATCCAGGCTGGTCCCCAACTCCTGGGATCAAGTGATCCACCCACCCCGGCCTCCCAAGTTGCTGGGATTAAAGGTGTGACAAAGTGACTTTCTTAAAGTCAAACTGCAAAACCAGAGTAAAAACCTAGGCTTTCTGACTTTTAATTCAGTCCCTGTCCCCATATATCACAGCAATATCTTGCTTATAATTTCATCATGATTCAGGAAAGCATGGCAGAGGGCCCTTGAATGGCTTAATTAAAGAAGACATCTTCAATTCTGTCTGTTTGTCCCTTTCCAGGGATTACTCTTTGCTGTGCCCCAACCATGCCCTGATCAGGGCTACCATATTCCTGATTGCCTTTGCCTCTCTGTCTAGAGATTGGATCTGAGGCAGGCACCTGACCTGAGAAAGCCTGTTAGCATCTCCCTTGTGGGCCATAAGAGGTTGGTTCGTGCCAACACAACGACCTCATCATTGTGAACTCAAATTGGACAAATCTGTGAGAGAAGTTCAAATCAAAAAGTGGGACATCTCTGTTCATATTTTCTAGAAAGGTTTTTAAATCGAATTTAACATCCATTCCTCTAAATGAAAAAAGCCAGTCATGAAAAGACCACATATTATATTATTCCATTTATATGAAACATCCAGAAAAAGTGAATTTTATAGAGACAGAAAGCATACTACTGGTTACTTAGGACTGGGGTGAACAGGATATAGGTAAAGGGTATAGGGTTTCTTAGGTGATTAAAATGTTCTAAAATTGACTCTGGTGATGGTTGTGAGTATCTGTGAATATACAAAAATCATTGACTGGTAGACTTTAAACGGGTCAGTTGTATAGTATGTGAATTATATCTCAATAAAGCTGTTCAAAATGTATTCTTGATTTTTTAAAAAATATCTTGAAAAAACAAATGACATAATTTCTTTTTTTTTTTTTTTTTTTTTTTTTTTTTTTTTGAGATGGAGTCTCGCTCTGTCACCCAGGCTGGAGTGCAGTGGCCGGATCTCTGCTCACTGCAAGCTCTGCCTCCTGGGTTCCCGCCATTCTCCTGGCTCAGCCTCCCGAGTAGCTGGGACTACAGGCGCTCGCCACCTCGCCCGGCTAGTTTTTTGTACTTTTTAGTAGAGACGGGGTTTCACCGTGTTAGCCAGGATGGTCTCGATCTCCTGACCTTGTGATCCGCCCGTCTCGGCCTCCCAAAGTGCTAGGATTACAGGCTTGAGCCACCGCGCCCGGCCATAATTTCTTAATGTTATTATTGATCTCAACATCTTCAAGAGCATATAAAACAGTTTTCATTAAATTTAGAAGTTTAGAATGTCTGTTATCACCACTTTAAATATTTTTGTAGGCTTTTTAGCTAAGCAATGACAAATATTTGATAGCTTCAAATATATGACTTATGCCTGGGGAAAAAAAGTAGGATAACACCAAATATCCAAAACGTGAATGAAGAATCCATCAAATTCAAATATATTTAAAGTTAAATAAAAAGCATGTTTAAATATCATAGGTTTCTAACAATTTCAAAGTTGCATGTGACTTTTATTTTACATAAAAGCCACAGAGGCAGGAGGAACCTTTGGGACCATAACTTTGAGACTAGCCTGAGCAACACAGAGAGACCCCATCTCTACAAAAGAAAAATTCTTAAATTAGATGGGCATGGTGGCTTGTGCCAGTAGTACTAGCTATTTAGGAGGCCGAGGCAGGAGGATCCATTAAGCCCAGGAGTTTGAGGCTGCAGTGAACTATGAACACACCACTGCACTCCAGTCTGGGCAACAGGCTGTCTCAAAAGAAAAAAAAAAAAAGGCCACACAAGTGCAAAACCAATCAAGTGATCTCTTGAGTGGGGATTTGTAGATTTCATGAGTAAGCAGTGACTCAAGTATTTGGATAAATGGAGTCCAGCTAGTTGTCTACCCAAATCACATTTCTTTTTTTAAGTTTTGAACCCTATCACAGACACCAAAGAAGCCAACATCGACAGTTCCGTGGTGTCAATGCCTGGATGTCTATAGCTCCAGGTCTCATACCCTTTATTTCCAGATTCAGCCCTTATTTCCAGATTTAAGTAATCCCACTTGATGTGGTTTGGCTTTGTGTCCCCACGAAAATCTCATGTTGAGTTATGATCTTCAGTATTGGAGGAGGGGCCTGGTGGGAGGTGATTGGATCATGGGGGTGGATTTCCTCCTTGCTGTTCTTGTGATAATGAGTGAGTTCTCACGAGATCTGGTTGTTTAAAAGCGTGCAGCACTTCTTCCCCTACTGTCTTTCTCTCTCTCTCCTGCCACTATGTGAAGATGGACTTGCTTCCCCTTCCCCTTTCCAACATGATTGTGAGTTTCCTGAGGCCTGCCCAGCCATGCCTCCTGTACAGTCTGTAGAACTGTGAGTCAATTAAACCTCTTTTCTTGATAAATTACCCAGTCTCAGGTAGTTCCTTATAGCAATATAAGAACAGAGTAATACAGAAAATTGGTACCGGAGAAGTAGGACATTGCAATAAAGATACCTGAAAATGTGGAAGTGACTTTGGAACTGGATAAATGGACAGACGTTAGAACAGTTTGAAGGGATTAGAAGAAGACAGGAAGATAAGGGAAAGTTTGGAACTTCCTAGAGACTTTGTTGAATGGTTATGACCAACATGCTGATAGTGACATAGACAGTAAAGTCCAGGTGGTCTCAGATGGAGTTGAGGAACTTATTGTGAGTTGGAGTAAATGTCACTCTTGCTATGCTTTAGCAAAGAGACTGGTGGCATTGTGCCCCTGCTATAGAAATCTGTGGAATTTTGAAGTTGAGAGAGATGATTTAGGGTATCTGGTAGGAGAAATTTCTAAGCAACGAAGTATTTAAGATGTTGCCTGGCTGCTTCTAAAAGCCTGTGCTTATTTGCATAAACAAAGAAATGACCTGAAACTAGAACTTTTATATATATCTATATAAAATATATAGATATATATTTATATCTATATAAAAATATATAGAGATATATAGATACATATAGATATATAGATATATATAGATACATATAGATATATATATAGATATATATAGATCCAACCCTCTTGATGTTGGAAATTGTTATGTGACTTGATCTGACCAGTTAAACATCACTTTGGAGCTGATGCTTTAAAAACCAGGGAATGAATCACCACCACCTCTCATCTTGCCTTGGCAATCATGGAAACTCAAAGATGGAGCCTCTCTCAGTCTGGGTCTATATAGATATAAATAGATATATATAGATTTATATATAGATAGATATATATAGATATATATAGATTTATATGTATCTATACATATATATATATTTTTTTTTTTTTTGAGATGGAGTCTCGCTCTGTTACTCAGGCTGGAGTGCAGTGGCACAATCTTGGCTCACTGCAAGCTTTGCCTCCTGGGTTCATGCCATTCTCCTGCCTCAGCCTCCCAAGTAGCTGGGACTACAGGCACCCACCACCATGCCTGGCTAACTTTCTGTATTTTTTGTAGAGATGGGATTTCACCGTGTTAGCCAGGATGGTCTCGATCTCCTTAGAACTTATATTTAAAAGGGAAGCAGAGCATAAAAGTTTGGGAAATTTGCAGCCTAACCATGCAGGAGAAAAAGAAAAATTCATTTCAGGCCGGGCACAGTGGCTCACATCTGTAATCCCAGCACTTTGGGAGGCCGAGGCAGGTGGATCACAAGGTCAGGAGATCGAGACCCCTCTTTCCCTTTCTCCCACTTCCTCTACCCAAAGGCAAGCGATACTCAGTCTTTTCTTTTACCAAACATACTCCTTCTGGGGACATTGTAAAACCACACATCTCCACCCTCTTGACGTGGGAAATTGTTACATGACTTAATCTGGCCAGTTAAACATCACTTTGGAGCTGATCTTTAAAAACCAGGGAATGAATCACCACCACCTTCATCTTGCCTTGGCAATCATGGAAACTCAAAGATGGAGTCTCTCTCAGTCTGGCTCCCTGAGTGAGAATGAGATTAAGGCAAAGTCCTTCCCAGACAACCCAGGATAAACAGGTTGCACAAGTAAGAGATAACCCTCTGTTGTTTTAAGCCACTGAGAGCTGTGGTCGGTGGTTACCATGGCATAACCATGCTACCTGACTAGTATATTTGACATGGCTGGTAAGGTTTTGGGTAGTCAAAAAGGTTTTGCCCCTCGCACCTTCTCTTGGTAACAAACTGTGTTTGCCAATGTAGGTTAACTGTGAAAACATAAACTCCTCCATTACAATTGCTCAGATTCAGTAGAAGTTTATTTTTTCTTCACGTAACAGTAGAAGGCTGATGAATAGGTGAGCAGGGTGGCCTTCTTCCATGCAGTCATTCAGATTGGTCACTGCCAACTGGTGGGATCATTGGCATATTCAATATGAAGTTTCCAAGGTTGCCCTGGGGTCATCTCCCTTCCAGCCAACCAGAAGGGAAAAGGAACATGGAGGAGCACATAGATTTTGAGGGGCCAGACCTAGAAGTGGGGCACATCACATCTGCTCACACTCCATTGATGACAGTGGAGTTGTCATCACGCCTCGCTACAGGAGGCTGGGAAAGAACTGTGGCTGAGTGCCCTGGAATAAGAGGAGAACATGGATTTGGGGGAGCAGTCGGCAGCTTCCACCTCACAGACCCTGCCCCTTGGCATTCCACCAAAGGACTAGACATGTGCCCCAAACTAGGCCACTTGAAGCTCTTCCCTGGGGCTTTTCTGTGGATGTGACAGGAAGCTCTCTCTTGGCCTTGGAGTCAAGGTGCAGGAAAGATGTGAACTTGGAGCTGTCAGCAGCCTTTTCCCTCAGCGATGGAGAAAGCACATCCACTATCAGAGAGGATGAGGGAAAACACAGAGATTTGAGGCTGACAGAGGAAGAGCTGAGGGACGGCAGGGAAGCCCTGGTGGCATTGCTTGGGGCCTAGATTCAGTACCTGATGTCAAACCCACCTTCAGCCTTTCCAGTTACGTGAGCCAGTGACTCCTTTATTGTTTGACCTATGTTGATGGATGTCTGTCACTTAAAACTGAAAGAATACAGTGTAACGGAGGCAGTTAGCTCCTGCAGAAATGATCTGGTGTGGAAAAGTGAACACAGGTCTGTGGAGTGGCTCACTGTGTGCAAAAGGAGTCTGGTGGAGGAAGAATCAGAAGAGCTGACATCTCTTCTTGTCCCTGCCACTAACTGCCTATGTGGCCTGAAGTAGAGCAGTTTTCCTCTCAGGATCACAGAGTCCACATCTGTAAAATGTGAGGCCTGGGTCAGGTCTCACAGGATCCTCTTGACCGTAAAAAGGTAAGACTTTGTCTATACTATTAGTGTCTTAACATAAATATTCCTTCCCGAAGAAGGCTCAGGGACCTATATCTAATGCTGGCTTCATTGTAAACACTATCCTCATCTCTCCTAAATTTTCTTGACAGCAGCGTAGAAGTTAATATGTATATCGATTTCCTAGGGCCTCTATAATAAATTACTACAAACTTTGTGGCTTACGAGAACAGAAACGTATTCTCTCACAGTTCTATAGGCCAGAAGTATGAAATCAAGGTGTTGGCGAGGCCATGCTCCCTCCCAAGGCTATAGGGAGAACCCATTCTCACCTCTTCCAGCTTCTGGTGGCGTTAGGTGTTCCTTGGCTTGCAGCTGTACCACTCCAATCTCTGCCTTTACCTCCACATGACCTTCTCCTCCATGTGCCTGTCTTCTCTTCTGTCTCTAGTAAGGATACCTGTTGGATTTATGGTCCACCCAGATAATCCAGGATGATCTTATCTCAAGATTCTTAACTTAATTACCTCTGCAAAGATCCTCTTCCAAATAAGGTTACATTCACAGGTTTTAGGGATTCGGATGTGAACCTATATTTTGGTGAGGGTGGGGCACCATTCAGTCCGAAAAGTACGTGTGAAGATCATGTTAAAAAGCTGTAAAAGAAGCACATGGCTTAATATATGTTACAGGCAGCACTAATATGATCTATAAAGAAGGCAGAAAATAAACCAACACCAGCTAGATATTCCCTTCCTCCACTCTGTCACGTGAATAGCCCACCTGGGGAAAATTCCAGAACTAAGGAAGTAGCCAGGTGGCTCTTTTAGTGTTGTTGTTGTTTTAAACAAAAGATCTCAAAGTGGGCCATATTGCCCATCTCACTGTTTGCTCCTTCTGCATAAGTGCTAATGTGTTTCATTATATTCTGCTCCAAATTCCACTACAACCACTAATAAGGCACATACAGAGAATTAACTGTGTCCAAACAGTTCTCTCCTCATGCCCTCATTCTTCTTGATTTTTAAATGCCTGTTGAACAGAAGCATTAGAGTACTTGTTTTCTGAAAACAAGCTGGAGAGCAATCACCTTGTCTTTTCAAAGAAGCCATACTGTGTCTGGTTTTTCCATTCCAAAAATAACATCGAAATTCTTAGAGACAGTCATGTGGCAGAGAACCAAGAGCTGGAATGCAAAGCTTTTGTGTTTCTTGTGCAAGGCCTCTTGAGTACTTAAGTAGTTACATTCCAGCTTTACAGGGGAGTTGAAGAGGGGCAAATGCAGTAAGGAGAGCACTTGAGGCAGGCCTGGTATTTCTCTTCTATGAAATGCCAAGTTTGGTCATGTCCTGGAGAAGTTAGGGTACCCTACAAGAGGGGCTGGTACTGGTGTAGTCTTGTGAAGGGAGACCACGTCTTCCCAAAAATCTAACCACCAGCTGCCTACAACTTCCCCAAACACCCATCTGAACACTGTTTTACTCCTCACCACCCTCACTCTGCAGAATCACACGACAGCCCAACATTGTTACTTCACCTAGTGACAAGTATGCAGATCAATTTTTTCCATTCCCTTTCCTACTGTAGTCTTTCTGTCAGGGATGTTTGAACCAGAGCAACTCCATCTTGAATAGGAACTAGGTAAAATAAGGCTGAGACCTAGTGGGCTGATTTCCAGGAGGTTAGGCATTCTACGTCACAGGATGAGATAGAAGGTCGGCACAAGATATAGGTCACAAAGGCCTTGCTGATAAAATAGCATGAGGTAAAGAAGCCGGCCTAAACCCACCAAAACCAAGATGGTGATGAAAGTGACCTCTGGCCGTCCTCACTGCTCATTATATGCTAATTATAATGCATTAGCATGCTAAAAGACACTCCCACCAGTGCCATGACAGTTTACAAGTGCCATGGCAATGTCAGGAAGTTACCCTATATGATCTAAAAGGGGGAGGAACCCTCAGTTCCAGGAATTGCCCACCCCTTTCCTGGAAAACTCGTGAATAATCCACCCCTGTTTAACATATAGTCAAGAAATAACCATAAGTATTAACAGTGGAACAGCCCATGCTGCTGCTCTGCCTATGGCGTAGCCATTCTGCCATTCTTTATTCCTTAATTTTCTTAATAAACTCACTTTCACTTTACGGATTCACCTCAAACTCTTTCTTGTGTGAGATTCAAGAACCTTCTCTTAGGGTCTGGATTGGGACCCCTTTCTGGTAACATCTTCCTGGTGACCATGAAGGGACAATACTGAAGAGACCCCTGACCCTAAGGAAATAGACTGCAGCACCAGTGGGCCAACTTTGGGTAAGTATTCGGGTGCATTTTATCCGGGTAAAGGATGGGATTGGGTTAGAGGCCCAACTTAGAGGAGTTAGCGTCTCGGTCCTAAGACAGTGTGGGTTAAAGGACCCTCTTAATAAAAGGTAAAAATGCTTGACCGGACTTGGGTTTGAGGCCCAACTTAGGAACGTTAGAGTTCTTCCTAAGATTTAGGGGGTTAGAGGCCCCTGTCAGTAAAATCTCCCTTGGCTGAAAATGGATTTGCCATTACAGGATGTTAACCACGATTCTCTTTGGATTCATTTGCCTTGCACTCTTTGCTGTACATAACAGGATTAGACCTGTACAGGATCATGAGACGTAAGAGTCTTTTCCTCCCCAAAAGGGGAAACTTGAGAGCTGACGGAGCTGCCGGGAAAGAGCCCTTCATAACTGACAAGTGGCCACCTAAACTTTTGATTCAGTGTCACTGCAATGGGTCTTTCTCTGGCCTCCCTGAGCTCTTTGCCTCCCCACCCTGCTACAGGCAATGCTTTTCTTCCTTTCTCTTCTTCCCCTTTCCTATCTTTTCTGCTATTCAGGGTGATCATCTTGCCCAGAGACCTCATGTTGAAACTCTTGGTCAGAGGTTGGATGAAAGCTGACAGGGTCCATCCAGAAGCAAGTTTGAGCCTTGCCAGTTCCATTTTGGGTGCTGAGTGGAGTGGTGACTGTAGTGAACCTGGTGTACTTTATGCTATAAATTTGTCTTTCTGTATCGCTCTGTCATAAAAAGGAGTACCTTAGGATAGAACATGGGGTTAGGACCTCAGTAACAAACTTTGCTGCAGGTCCCCAAAACAAAAAAAGCTAGATGAAGTTTCCCTCTCGTCTTGTTTCATGTCCTTGGGAGCTTGACCTTGTAACCACATAGTGATATTTTCTCTTGGTCTCCATCATCCAGCAGACAACGAACATGGAGTTCATGTCAATAGGTAGCCCTAAAAATTATCTTGAGCAGTTAAAAGCCTTTTCAAGCTCTAGACTCCTTCTAGGAAGAGCAATGGAAACTGCCCAGCGCTGTAGCTTAGTGACTAAGGCCTTGTTTTTTCACAATGGCAGCCTGAATCTAGGGTTCAATTCCTGGCTTAGGGGATGAGTTCTTTCTGGTTTGATGTCTGTGTGACCTTTACCATTTGTTAATTCTCTTCCTGTCCACAAACTGTCTGGAATTTTCCTTTTCTGAGGACCTAGGAAGTTACCTTTGGTGAAGTTCAAAACCCAGAAATATTGGCCATTTGGCTTGGATAAAGCCAGGTAATAAGAGATTTAAAATAATTTTTTTTTAGAATGCTATTGTTAAAAGTCAACTTAATTAAAAGTAGATATTCAAGCTGTAACAGCCTGGCTCTCCTTAGGAAAAACAGAGGAAGCTCCCTAGACCTCATTTTGGGGGATAACTCTGTTTTTCTCATGGAACCCTAGGAATGGAAAGCAGATAGATCCCTCTCAAAATCTAAGGCTCTGTTCTGTTTTGCATTGCGTTATCTGATGGTTTTGACTTTTGAGGATTTCAGAAATTGCTTCACATTATGAGAGAACTTTGGTGTGTAATAACTAGGTAGGAAATATACTTTTGGGGATAGCTAATGGCAGTGGGGGAATACGTGGTTCTTTGCATGTTTGGATTAAAGACACATGCTCCTGGCCACCTGGAAAGTAAGGAATGTCCTCACCCTGCACTGAGAGATAACACTCCCATAGGAGATGGGCTGATTCATCCTTTTTGGGATCCAGGATCAGGTATAAAAATGGGACCCTGAATTTTGGGGGATCTGTTTTGCCTTCCAGGTGTGCCTGCATAGTAGGCCCTAGAAACTGCATGCTTTAAAGAGAAACATAAAAACTGCCAAATGAAAAATCTTACAAGTACTGGATCTTCTTCTGTCTATATTCACATGTGTGTGTGATGTTTATATAGGAAAGAACTCTGATTAATTAGCTTAAAAGTAATAAGCACTGAAATCAAATATTTTGTCAGAAAAATAAAAACTGTAATGTCTTCACATGACTTTAGTAAGCTTTGGGAAATAAAGACAGTTTTAAGAATTATTGGTAATTTAAGGTCATAAATTGCGTCTTTGACTTTTGAAAATTATTCATCTTATCTACTTTGGAGCCATTAGATTCTAGGTAAGGCCTGGGGACATGTGGAGTTAGCCATGCCCCCTAGCTATGCTGGAAAGAGTCAGGCCTTACCTGCACTTCTGTCTGGTGTCCTAGGCTCCACATCTAGTACATAATTAAAATCCCTTACTTACCAAGGTTTTCACCAAAAGTAAAAGTTGCTAAGAGTTAACATTGTGACAGGTAATTGAGACTACTGAAGAAACAGTTTTTACATGCAAGGTGTGTAAGGAAAGCAAAATGTGTTCCTGGTGAAAGATTATAAGAACTTATGGGAATATGGATTTTTTTTAGCCTAGGTTAAAGGGTTAAAGAATTGTTTTAAGTTACATAGGATATAGCTAAAGGCTTCAGCAAGTTGTAGAAGGTTTGTGAAAAGTTAATCTTGTAAAAGAACACAATGTTCTGTGTGTGAACATTGGCTAAAGTTAAAGAAGTATTATTCAGTTTTTCTGTACATTGGACGTTGGGATAAAAGCACAACAGGTTTTTCTTAAAGCACTAATCTGCTCTTTCACAAACATTGTAAAGGGTTTTAAAATGTTTGTGAGAATCTTATCTGATGGTCAAACTGATTAAAATTGGATAGATTGGTCTATAAGACTTTATGAAGAACTGGGTTTAACATTAATAGTACATTAATGTAAAGGTGAAATTTTGCTTTTTCTCTTGAAAAAGATTTTCATGTAATATTTTTAAAAATCAAATATTTGTGCTTGCCTTTTAAATTAACTGTAGGAACAATAAGAGAAAGAAAAGAGACAAATTCAGTTGGCTCACGCTGTCTTTACTTGGTCCTGTTTAGAAAGCTCATTCTCTCCTCTCTCAGTGAGCATGAGTTTTTGCCTTTTTAAAATATTTGAGTTATCATTTTGGTTAAATGAATAACTTATGGTGACCTGGAATTCTATTTTGTAGTATCAAGAGTTTTAAACCTTTGATATTTGACAAAATTTCCAAAATCGAATTATAAATTATGTCTTTTTTCTGACCTAATTAACCTTTTAGATATTAGGTCTCCTAAAGGCCAAAAATCACATATTTGGCTTATTTGGTATTAAAATTATATAGAAAGCCTTGTCAAATATGAAATGGCATTTGGCTTTCTTTGGGCTGTATTTGTGTAAATATGTTATTGGTATGTGTTCCAAAATTATGGGAAACTCCTATAATTCTGATATGACTTAATGTACATTATCAGTAATAATTATAATTGTTACATTAAATTATTGTGTGCCATAGAGGTAACAAATTTCCTTGTCAACTGTGTCTTTGACTGTGGCTGCCCTAAAACTTTTCATCATACACAGACAATTATCTTGTTTTGGTTCTCTTTAGGTGAGTTTATAGTCAGCTATAGGACTTTGACAGGTGCTCCTGCAAAATGGTTTCTGATAACTTTGGAGACTATGGCATTAGAATAGAAGAAAAACCTTCAGGACTATCATGGAGAGTGGAATGTTCATTAATATCAACCAGGACAGGAGTTAACTGCATGGACTGAACTAATAGAAGACTGAAGTAATATTTTTGACTTTTGCTTAAAATGTTGCTGATCCTTTGTTTTGTTTTTCAGAGTCAAGAAAATGTTTGAGCTATTTGCAGCTTTTAACAATTGAGTAAAGTACACTCCTGTGAACAAAATTTGAAGCATACTTTTACCTCTCTACCTTATTTCTCCAGAATGTGGAAACTATTTGTGAGTATTGTTAACTTACAGCAATATAGTTTTGCATCAGTGCAATAAGAATCTGTTTTCTTTTGTAACAGGACACAATTGGAGACACTGATTATTTTACCAACGCTTTGACTGAAGGGGTATGCTTTCCTTTAAGGAATCAAACTTGACTTATAGAGCCAATAAAAGTCCCTTGGGAAAACTGGCCTCATACCTTGTCTACATAGTCTCTGTACAGGGTTTCTTACCTGTGGTAAGTAAAGAATCTCACTTTCTAACAGGCCCAGGAACCCTAAGTTATCTTGGGACCTCAAGAGGAGAGGACTTGACTCAACTCATAAGTATTGGAGGATATGAACCCATGACTAGTCTTGGCTTTAAAAAAAAGTCTTATCTGAAATTCCTTACAGAGTAGAGTTTCATCAAAGCCACTTAAAAAGCCTATGTGAAAAATAATTATTCTTGCTGCACATTATGCAAATAATCAGGCCAAGTATAAGACTAAAGCTTATTTTTGCAAACAAATCAGTCCTATTATGATTTGACTTTAGTAAAAATGGGAAAGTAGAGAGAGAAAAAAATTGTTTCAAGAACCTATTAGATTCTAGTCTCATTAGTTGTTTTTAAGTTTATTTCTGCAATTTAGACTAACTCTGCTTATTCCTGTGAACCAACCAGTGATCTCTGGCTGCTGCTCAGAAGAAACAAGAGGGATGAGTAATGTAAATAATCTGGATTATTATTCTAATTCTGAGCCTGTACTGGAATCAGCTAGCAACCCCATATCAGCTTGGTTTCAACAGTTTCCCAGTTTATGATAAGCCTCCTTATTTAGTTTACTTGGGATAATTTTGCTCATTTTTCTTTACTGTTGTAGAATATATTGCCATTGAACTCTTTGCATAGGAATGCAGGATGAGCTTACTCAATCATGTCATTTACAACAACATGGATTCAGCTGGGGACCATTATCCTAAGCAAATTAGTGCAGAAACAGAAAACCAAATACCACATATTCTCACTTATAAGTGGGAGCTAAATATGGGGTACTCATAGTCATAAAGATGACAATAATAGAAACGGGATTACTAGACAGGGAAGGGAGGAAGCAGGGCAAGGGATGAAAAACTAACTAGTGGGTATTATGCTCAGTACCAGGGTGATAGGATCATTCATACCCTAAACTTCAGCATAACACAATCTGGCCAGGTAACAACCCTGCACATGTACCCCTGAATCTAAAATTTAAAAAAAAAGAAAAAATGTGGGCTGGGCACAGTGGCTTACACCTGTAATCCCACCACTTTAGGAGACTAAGGCAGAAGGATCACCTGAGGTCAGGAGTTTGAGACCAGCCTGGCCAACATGGCAAAACCCTGTCTCTACTAAAAATACAAAACTTATCTAGGCATAGTGGCAGGTGCCTGAAAACCCAGATACTCAGGAGGCTGAGGTGGGAGAATCACTTGAACCCAGGAGGTTGAGTTTGCAGTGAGCCACGATTGCACCACTGCACTCCAGCCTGGGCAACAAAGCAAGACTCCATCTCAAAAAATAAAAATTAAAATTTAAAAAATGCTGGGAAAAAATAAGATAAAAAGACAAGCTATAGACTGTGAGAAGATTTGCAAATCATGTATCTGACAGAGGACTAGTATCCAGAATATATAAAGAACTTTCAAAAGTCAAGAAAATGTCCATCTAATTAGAAAAATTAGCAAAAGATATGAAGAGATATTTCACTGAAGAAGATATAAGATGGTCAATAAACACATGAAAAGATGTTCAACATTATTAGTCATCGGGGAAATGCAAATGAAAATCACAGTGCAATATTGCTACACAACTACAGAACAGCTAACATAAAAAACAGAGTCAACACCAAATGCTGATGAGGATGCAGTTAACTAGATCACATATACATTGCTGGTGAAAATGTAAAATGGTACAGCCACTCTGGAAAATAGTTTGGTAGTTTCTGGGAAAACTAAATATGCAACTACTGCACAACCCAGCAACTGCACTCTTGAGCATTTATCTTACAGAAATGAATACATATATTCACACAAAATCCTATACAGGAATGCTTGTAGCAGCATAATTTGTACCTCCAAACTGGAAACAATCCAGATTTCCTTCAGTGGATGAATGGTTAAACTGGTACATCGATTCCATGTGGTATACTACTCAACAATGAAAAGAAAGGAACTATTGTTGATACACACAACTTCTCCAGGGAATTATGCTGAGTGGAAAAAAGCCAATCACAAAAGATTATATACTGTGTGATTCCATTCATGTAACATTCTTAAAATGACAAAATTATAGAAATGGGGTAAAGATGAGTCGTTGCCAGGGGTTAAGAGTGGAGGGAGGATGTACATACAGTTACAAAAAAGCAACAAGAGGCCAGGCACAGTGGCTCAGGTCTATAATCCCAGCACTTTGGGACGCCAAGGCTGGTGGATCACTTGAGGTCAGGAGTTCGAGACCAGCCTGGGCAACAGAGTGAGACTCTGTCTCAAAAAAAAAAAAAAAAGCAACACAAGAGGGACATTTATTGTGATGGAACTGTTTCGTATCTTGACTGTGATGGTGATCACCTGAACCTACACATGTGACAACACTGCATGGAATAAAACACACACATGCACACACATACACACACACGCACACACATACACACACACACACACACAGATGAGTGCATGAAAAACTGGTTAAATCTGAGTAAGATGATCAAGTGTACCAATATCAATTTTCTGGTTGTGATATTGTTCTATAATTATGCAAGATTTTACCATTGGGTGAAACTGCATGAAAGGCAGGTGGGATCTCATAATTGCATGTAAATCTCAATGAGCTCGAAACATAAAGGTTTTTTTAAAAGGCAAGCCTAATCATAGCCAATAAGCAGAGGATTCAGGTTAAGGAAACACTTGTGTTAACAAAAAGCAAAGGGTATGGATTTCCGAAGTCAGACTGGCCTCATTAGCTGGAAGTAGCATGGAAGAAGTGTCCACCCAATCTGGAAGTCCCTAGGTTTAGCATGACATATTACTGACTTGAGATCAAGTCTACTAGGTAACTCTTTTTCCTACCCACAGGAAGGGGTGAATGAAGAAAAATGCTCTGAAATGACAGGAGCTGCTGCCTCCCTCAAAGCCCAGGGGCTGAGGCTGCCCACTCCTTCCTGGGGTGGGTAGTTCTGTTCTCTCTTATGTAGGTTTTGCAGCCTCCATCTCCTCATCCAGCAACTCCAGCTCTGGGAAGCTGCACAGCCCATTCACACACATTACCCTGCACTGGAAGGCGGGCCCATCTACAAGCTGGGCGGGCGGTCTCATGCAGTTCTCCTTACCTCCCCATCTTCCATCCTAGAGGGATCTAGGGATCTACTACATTATGAGAAGGAAAAGGTGAGCCATCCCTCAGCTAGGCAAGCACACATACACGGAACCTCTAAGAATGTTCTATCAGTTTTTTAATTCAACTCAGGCAATATAATCCAACCCATATGGGCTGCCAGGTGGTGAGGCTTCTCTCTAAAAGCCTTGAGAAGTGCCAGGCTCAAGGAATGGGATGCAGAGCAGTAGGAAGAAGGATAGACAAAACAACCACAACAGAAATCACTAGAAGGTTTTTTGTAACAGTGCAGCTTGTGGGTTGAACAGCAAGTGTCAGAATTTCTGAGGAAATTAAAGTCACATATCAAAAGTAAACTTTTTTAAATCAACATATAATAATTATACATATTTATGGGGTACATAGTGATATTTTGATACATACAATGCATAGTGATCAGATTAGGCTAATTATCTCACCCATCATCTCAAATACTTATTTCTTTGCATTGGGATCATTCAATCAGTCAACATTCTCCTTCTAGCTATTTGCAACTATATATTATTGTTAACTACAGTGGTGTAGAATGCTTAAAAAGTACACTTTTTTATCAAGCAAATTCGCCAGAGTTGTAACAGTTTACATACAGGCATACCTTTTTTATTGCACTTTGGAGATAATGTGTTTTTTACAAATTGCAGGTTTGCAGCAAGCTAGATTGAGCAAGTCTGTTGGTGCCATTTTTTCAACAGCATGTAGACACTTTGTATCTTTGTGTCACATGTTGCTAATTCTTACAATCTGTCTCTTGTGATTTTTTGGGGGGCACCATGAACCACACCCATACAAGATGGCAAACTTAATCGATAAATGTTGTTTATTTTTTAACTGCTTTATCAACTTGCCATTTCCCATCCTTCTCCCCCTCACCAGGCCTCCCTATTACCTGAGACAAAACAACACTGAAATTAGGCCAATTAGTGGCTCTCACCTGTAATCCTAGCAGTTTGAGACACTGAGGTTGGGGAATCACTTGAGCCCAGGAGTTCAAGACCAGCCTGGGCGACATAGTGAGACTTGCACCTACAGATGAATTTTTTTAATGTGTCAGAATTTTCATTTGCTCAAACAATAAGTGTTTTTTCTTCAAATTTGGTGGTTTTGTGAAGCCACCACAATAAAAATGTCTATGTGATGGGTCCATGCAGAGAGCTGAGGAAAGTCACGTACACCCTTTGCACAACCTGCTCCTGACCACACAGAGCACGAAGGGTGGGCCCCATGTGAAAGTGCTGCCTTAAGGGGGCCAAGTGGAACCAACAATGTGATTCCCATGCCCCTTGTGAGGGGCGGGACGGGAGCCATCACATTTCCTGGTAGCCGATTATATGCTCTTTGATTCAACCCGTTGTCTGTTGTAGAAGAGGCAATGGCCCCTTTAAGACCCTCCTTTCAACCCTCGGAAGGCCCAAAGACAAGTTAATACCTGTTGATCAGTCTTCTCTAGCCAAGATTTTTAAGATCAGGGTCCTTTCAAGAAGACGTTCCGCTTCAATTGTGCCTGGCCACTAGAGAACCTTTTGCTTCAGATCCCCCTAGTAAGGGGTGGTGTCTGGTCATCCTCACCCCACCGCTCAGAGCCCCATAGGTGACGCAGGATCAGACCCTTCAAAATAGCAAGTGTGCAGGGCGGAACGAAATGCCCAAGTCTGGCCTCACATTGAACTTTCCTTAATGACTACTGACCTACAAAACGCTGATTCAACAAAATTAGAAAACAAAAAAAATGGTTTCTGTTCTGAATTTGGCGTGAAAACATTTTTGTTCACATTAATGAAGGTGGCAGAAGAAAAAACTGCTGTGGTTTTCCACTCCTGCAAACATATCTGCTCTGGTTCCAAATCAGAATGCTTTTCTCTTATCACTTCCGCTGCTGGGAAGATAACAAAGCAATTTAGGGCCTACTAGAGAAAGTAGACTTGACCCCGGCACAAATCTCTTTGTCAAGAGACAGAGGCTGAGCCTTCTCTGAATATCTTAGTATCTGAATTTCTTCGAATATCTTAGTTGACAGTATGATCAAAGCATTGCAAGACTGTCGGTTCCAAGACAACTATGCGGTTCAAGGGGTTTGCCTCATAGACTGTGCATGAGCCTGGGCCAATACAGTGTGCAAGAAAGTGAACTAGCTCACAAAAGCTGAATTTAAGGCTTGCAAGACCCAGGGACGGGATCTAGGCAAGGAGTAGGCACAGCGTTTCATAGACAAGTCCCTGAGGCAAAGTGAGGTACTTCTTGTCAAAGTTATTGCTGTGGAAAACAATAGCCAGGGAGTACTGAACTGTTTGCAATCCATTTGATGACCTAAAATATTGTCTTTGAACAATGTCTGGTTGTCTGGGAGCTATGTACCCGGACTACATTCTCCTGGCCATTCCTGGAGATTCCTTAATTACCTTTACATCCTGATTACTCCTTTGAGAGACACACTCAGAATGAGCCCCTTGAAACCACCTATTGTTTTTATTGCAGGAGTGATCTTGAAGGTATTGTCCCTTTTATATCACACAAGGGCCTCCTGGTAGTGATAAGAACAGAAGTTCCAGGAAAGGATCTGTTTCTCCTGGATAGCTGGGCTGTTTTTATTTTAATGATTGTATGGCTGTTGTTACTGATGCCATTGTGTGCTTTGGTTTCAGCTGCTGGGAAGTTCAGAGTCAAACCTGAATCTCACCTCTGCAAAGAGCACAGGACCCCACGGCAAACGTTGTATATACCTAAGTCATCCCTGGCGCCATCTTCATTTACTGCACCAGGCTTTCTTCGTTGTAATGATGTTCTCTCCCTTTAAAAAAAAAAAAAAAGGCCGGGCGCGGTGGCTCAAGCCTGTAATCCCAGCACTTTGGGAGGCCGAGGCGGGTGGATCACGAGGTCAGGAGATCGAGACCATCCTGGCTAACATGGTGAAACCCCGTCTCTACTAAAAATACAAAAAACTAGCCGGGCGTGGTGGCGGGCGCCTGTAGTCCCAGCTACTCGGAGGCTGAGGCAGGAGAATGGCGTGAACCTGGGAGGCGGAGCTTGCAGTGAGCCGAGATCGCGCCACTGCACTCCAGCCTGGGTGACACAGCGCGAGACTCCGTCTCAAAAAAAAAAAAAAACTCTTCACATTTCTGCAAGCCACAAGAATACTCCTTGGGGGATAGATAACATATAAACAAGTGAACAAACAAATCAGACAGGTAATTGGCAGAAATAACTTGTTTTAAAATACTTTTACCCCTGTTTGGAGTGGTAGAGGAGTAATCTTGCCTTGTCTGTCTTTAAATGGCTGTGTTTGCAAACTAGCATCTATTATGTTGCGTGAAGAACGTGTTTTTAAATGACCATTGGTATTTTTAACTTCCGATGAAGGCGACTGTTGGTCTTCTTCCAAGCAATGTGCCACGAAGAGCTTCTACTGAGTTCTACAAGAGCACTACAGGAGTGTTTCCCAAGACAAAGCTGACTTCTAGGTAGCTATGGGGAGCGCCCACAAACCTGGGCTGCGGTGAAAGTCAGCAGGATGGACTGGAAGAGCCAGAGGTCTGTGTGGGAAGTGTCAGCCCCTTCCTTCTGCCTCCTTCTCTTGGTCGGGGTACATGCTCCACTTTCTCCTGTGGAACTTAGTTTTCTCATCAGAAAAATGAGAAGAGCTGCTTACTGGTTAGGTCTGTTAGGAAGAGATTATGTCTGTCTTTAATAAACAAATGTAGTATATTTAACTTTGTTGTATTTACTGATTCATTTTGACCTTTTTCTACCACATACTGTCTATTTTATCTCAAAATATTTTTTTTTTTTTTCTTTTCTAGACTGATGGATTGATAAAGTTTTCTGCCTTTTCCCTTCCTTTCTCCCTAGGGTGATTTGTATTCTATACTTGCATGGCTTGTGCTTTTAGTATTACCCTAAGGCCAGCCTTTTTTTCTGTAAATGTTGAAAGCTATTCAATATTTCAATGCTACTGCAAGACTTGAAAAAGGCCTCACTATGATTTATACACAGAAATCCTTTTGCCCACCTCCATTCTTTCATGTTGCTGTTGACCTGAATTTTAGTTTATCTTTTCTTCTGACAAAACATAGTTATATTTTGGGGTTTATAACACATATGGATTTAACATATATGTCAATAATAGCACAGGGTGGGGTATGAACCTATCATGGAACAACGTTGCTATATTTTAGCAGAATTAGTGTTAATCTGGAGTAGATTATTAGAAATTAAATATCAATTATAATCCTTAGAGCAACTGCTTTAAAATTAAAAACCTAGAGCAGAGCTGAAGGAGACAGAGACACAAAAAACCCTCCAAAAAAATCAATGAATCCAGGAGCTGGTTTTTTGAAAAAGTTAACAAAATAGACTGCTAGCTAGACTAATAAAGAAGAAAAGATAGAAGAATCAAATAGGGCACAAAAAAAAAAATGATAAAGGGAATGCCACCACTGACCCCACAGAAATACAAACTACCATCAGAGAATACCATAAACACCTTTAAACAAATAAACTAGAAAATCTAGAAGAAAGGGATAAATTCCTGGACATATACCTCCTCCCAAGGCTAAACCAGGAAGAAGTCGAATCCCTGAATGGACCAATAACAAGTTCTGAAATTGAGGCAGTAATTAATAGCCTACCAACCAAAAAAAGCCCAGGACCAGATGGATTCACAGCTGAAATCTACCAGAGGTACAAAGAGGAGCTGGTACCATTCCTTCTGAAACTATTCTAAACAACTGAAAAGGAGGGACTCCTCCCTAACTAATTTTATGAGGCCAGCATCATTCTGATACCAAAACTTGGCAGAGACACAGCAAAAAAAGAAAATTTCATGCCAATATCCCTGATGAACATCAATGTGAAAATCCTCAATAAAATACTGGCAAGCCAAATCCAGCAGCACAGCAGCACATCAAAAAGCTTACCCACCATGATCTAGTTGGCTTTATCCCTGGGATGCTAGGGTCGTTCAACATATGCAAATCAATAAACATAATCAATCACATAAACAGAACCAATGACAAAAACCACATGATTATCTCAATGGATGCAGAAAAGACCTTCTATAAAATTCAAAATTCCTTCATGTTAAAAATTCTCAATAAACTAGGTATTGATGGAACATATCTCAAAATAATATGAACTATTTGTGAAAAATCCACAGCCAACATCATACTGAATAGGCAAAAGCTGGAAGCATTCCCTTTGAAAACTGATTCAAGACAAGTATGCCCTCTCTCACCACTCCTAGTCAACATAGTATTGGAAGTTCTGGTCTGGACAATCAGGCAAAAGAAAGAAATAAAGCGTGTTCAAACAGGAAGAGAGGAAGTCAAACTGTCTCTGTTCGCAGATGACATGATTCTATATGTAGAAAACCCCATCGCCTCAGCCCCAAAATTCCTTAAGATGATAAGCAACTTCAGCAAAGTCTCAGGATACAAAATCAATGTGCAAAATTCACAAGCATTCCTATACTCCAACAATAGATAAGCAGAGAGCCAAATCATAATGAAGTCCCACTCACAATTGCTGCAAAGAGAATAAAATACCTAGAAATACAGCCAACAAGGGATGTGGAGGACCTGTTCAAGGAGAACTACAAACCACTGCTCAAGGAAATAAGGGAGGACACAAACCAATAGAAAAACATTCCATCTTCATGATAGGAAGAATCAATATTGTGAAAATGGCCATACTGCCCAAAGTAATTTATAGATTCAATGCTATTCCCATCAAACTATCATTGACATTCTTCACAGAATTAGCAAAAGCTACTTTAAATTTCACATGGAACCAAAAAAAGAGCCCATATAGCCAAGACAATCCTAAGCAAAAAGAACAAATCTGAGCCATCACACTACCTGACTTCAAACTATACTGCAAGCCTACAGTAACCAAAACAGTTTGGTACTGGTATCAAAACAGACATAGACCAATGGAACAGAACAGAGACCTCAGAAATAACACCACACGTCTATAACCATCTGATCCTTGACAAACCTAACAAAAACAAGCAATGGGGAAATCATTCTCTACTTAATAAATGGTTCTGGGAAAACTGGTTAGCCATATGCAGAAAACTGAAACTTGGACCCCTTCCTTAGACCTTATACAAAAATTAACTCAGGATGGATTAAAGACTTAAATGTAAAACCCAAAACCATAAAAACCCTAGAAGAAAACCTAGACAATACCATTTAGGACATAGGCATAGGCAAAGATTTCATGAAGAAAATGCCAAAAGCAATTGCAACAAAAGCCAAATTTGACAAATGGGATCTAATTAAACTAAACAGCTTCTGCACAGCAAAAGAAACTATCATCAGAGTGAACAGGCACCCTACAGAATGGGAGAAAAATTTTGCTACCTACTTATCTGACAAAGGTCTTATATCCAGAATATACAAAGAACTTAAACAAATTTACAAGAAAATAAACAAATAACCCCATCAAAAAGTGGGCAAAGGATATGAACAGACACTTCTCAAAAGAAGACATTTATGCGGCCAACAAACATATGAAAAAAAGCTCAACATCACTGATCATTAGAGAAATGCAAATCAAAACCACATGAGATACCATCTCATGCCAGTCAGAATGGCAATTAGTGAAAAAGTCAAGAAACAATAGATGCTGGTGAGACTGTGGAGAAATAGGAACACTTTTACACTGTGTGTGGGAATGTAAATTAGTTCAACCATTGTGGAAGACAGTGTGGCAATTCTTCAAGGATCTAGAACCAGAAATACCATTTGACCCAGCCATCCCATTAGTGGGTATATACCTAAAGGAATTTAAATCATTCAACTATAAAGTCATATGCAGAGGTATTTTTACTGCAGTACTATTTACAATAGCAAAGACATGGAACCAACCCAAATGCCCATCAATGATGGACTGCATAAAGAAAATGTGGCACATATACATTATTGGAATATGATGCAGCCATAAAAAGAATGAAATCACGTCCTTTGTAGGGACATGGATGATGCTGGAAGCTATAATTTCCAGCCACCTAACACAGGAACAGAAAACCAAACACTATATGTTCTCACTCATAAACGAGAGTTGAACAATAAAATCACATGGACACAGGGAGAGAAACAACACACACCGGGGCCTGTCGGCGGGTGAGGGGCAAAGGGAGAGAGAGCATTAGGACAAATACCTAATGCATGCAGGGCTTAAAACCTAGATGACAGGTTGATGGGTGCAGCAAACCACCATGGCACACATATACCTATGTAACAAACCTGCATGTTCTGCATATGTATCCCAGAACTTATAAAATGTAAAGATAAAAATAAATAAATAACTTAAAAATTACCTTTAAAAATCAACAGAGAACACCAAAAGCATGAGTAACAACAGAAATAAATAGATCATTTAAAAGTTTTCAAAATTAAAAACTTCTGTGCTTCAAAGAGCATCATCAAGAAAGTGAAAAGACAACCTACAGAATGACAAAGCTTTCCGCAAACCATGTATCTGTTCAGGAGCTTGCATCTAGAATATATAAGAACCCTTACAACTCAGTAATAAAAAAGACAGCTTTAAAATGGGTACGGGATCTGAACAGATATTTCTGCAAAAATATACAAATGGCCAAAAAGCACATGAAAAGATACTCAACTTCGTTGTTGTTAGGAAAATGTAAATCAAAGCCACAGTGAGATACCACTTCATACCCACTAGGATGGATATCATTTTTAAAAAGACAGATAATAACAAGGGTTGGTAAGAATGTGGCAGAATTGGAGCCTTCATCTATTGCTGGTAACAATGTAAAATGGTGAAACCAATTTGGTAACCAGTCTGGCAGTTCCTCAAATGTTTACATAAAGAATTGACCCAGTAGTTAAGCTCTGAGGTACATACCCAAGAAAAACGAAAACCAATGTTTACGCAAAGACATACACATATGTTCATAGCAGCATTATTCACAATAACCAAAATATGGAAACAACTTGCATATGTATCAACTGATGAATTTTTTTGAAAACAGTATATGCTTATAATGAAATATCATTCAACCATAAAAAGGAATGAAGTACCGATACATGCTACAACATGAACAAATCTTGAGAACATTATGCTAAGTGAAAGAGGCAAGTCACAGAAGACCATCATATTGTAAAATTGCATATGTTTGAAATGTTCAGAATAGACAAATTCATAGAGAAAGAAATTGGATCAGTGGTTCGCAGGGTCTAGGGAGATGGGGAGATTGTGGAGTGATGGCTAAGGATTGAGGGGTTTCTTTTTGGAGTAATGAAAATGTTCTAAAATTCATTACAGTGATTGATATACAACTCTATGACTATACTTAAAAAACACTGAATTATAAACTTCAAATGGGTGAATTATATGGTATGTTAATTAAATCTCAATAAAGTGGTTAAAAATTCAGAGGAATAGAAATCATACACTAAAAAATATCTGTTTAATGCAAGTGCATGCAATAACATTTACAAACCTTAAAAACATTATGGTTTCTGAGAGAAGCCAGATGACAAATAATACATATTGTCCAATTCTGCTTACATAAAATTTCTAGAAAAGGCAAAATGATACAAACAGAAAGCAAATCAGTGTTAGTCTGTGGTTCAGAATGAGAGCCAGGATTGAGGGCACACAGCCATGTAGGAAGTTTGTGGGTGCTGGAAGAGCACTAACACTGGGCTGTGGGCTGGTTGTACAACTGCATGGATTCACTAAAACTCACTGGACTGGGCATGAATATTATGATGTATAAATTATACCTCAATAAAGCTGTTTCAGGCTGGGCGTGGCGGCTCACACCTGTAATCCCAGCACTTTGGGAGGCCGAGGCGGGTGGATCACGAGGTCAGGAGATCGAGACCATCCTGGTGATGGTGAAACCCCATCTCTACTAAAAATACAAAAAGTTAGCCGGGCATGGTGGCGGGCGCCTGTAGTCCCAGCTACACGGGAGGCTGAGGCAGGAGAATGGGGTGAACCCAGGACATGGAGCTTGCAGTGAGCTGAGATCGCTCCACTGAACTCCAGCCTGGGTGACAGAGCGAGACTCTGTCTCAAAAAAAAAAAAAACTGTTTTAAAGAAGAAATAAAATTGCTTTACAATATTTATAGTTGATAATTAATTATATTCACTGACATATTGTTTCAATTTCTGTTTACCATTTTATCTTGTTTATCTTTTTAGATTAACTTTACTTTCAACTGGACACATCATTTAATAATTCTTTTGGAGAAAATCTGGCAGTATTAAACCATCTTAGTTTTTGTATGTCTGAATAATCTACATTTTGCTTTCACTCTTTTTGATGGTTGAGATGAACATAAAAACTATGGATTTCATGAAAAACATTTTTTCTTACCCCTACTTAATGGAGTCAAACTCCTGGCTGACTATGCCTGCTCCCAAAACTGAAGCCCAACAGGTTTGTGGTGCCAATCTGGCTATTATTCTGCATTTCTGTTCCATTTGTTCTGCTCTCAGTGTATCTTCGCATTTGGATATGGCTTCCATACTTTCCTTCACTAGGACTCATTCTCAAACATGAATGGTCAGCCAAGGATCACCAAACACTTGAGGAAAGCCTCTCTCACAAGAAGGAGATTAAGGAAACAAAAGGAATAAGGAGCTCAGAAGAAACCCACAATGAAGAAAGCAGGAAAAGATTAAAGCAAAACAAAACACTGTTATTTTTAGTGCGATGATAGACAATGGTAAACTGGAAGAGGATTTCTTTAAAGGAACAAAGAACAAGAAAGTGAAATAGCAGCAATACATTTTCACTAGAATATTTAGAAGATAAAATGGAGAATATCTCAATAGCAAGAAATAAAATAAATCTCAATGGCAAAAAATTAAAATAATTTTTTGAGAAATTGCTGCTCTTTTGGTAAACAAAACAAAATTTGAGAAAGTCTCACAAAAAAAAACACAAAGACAAAAGAGATGGAAAATAAAAGAAAAAATATGAGAAAAACCAGAAAATGAACTTAGGAGATCCAATATCTTATGAATAGGAGGTCTAGAAAGAGAAAAAAGAAGGAAGAAAATTAACGAAGAATTTTTTAAAGTCAGAACTGACAAACCTAAGTCTGCAGACTGAAAGACCCACAACATGCCCCAGTGCAATGAATAAAAAAGTGCTCACCCACATATATATCCTTGGGAAATATTAAAACATCAGACATAAAGAAAGTGCCTAAGAGCATCCCAAGATCCAAAATAAATAAACTGTTCATACACAAAGAATCAGGAATCAGAATGACCCTGGTCGTCTAGCATCACTGGGTACTATGTTTTCAACTTTAATTCTACTCCCACATTAAAAATGAAGTACAATGAGGAGGGCAGGGTGACTCATGCCTGTAATCCCAGCACTTTGGGAGGCCAAGGTGGGCAGATCACTTGAGGTCAGGAGTTCAAGACCAGCCTGGCCGACATAGTGAAATCCTATCTCCACTAAAAATACAAAAAAATTAACTTGGTGTGGTGGCGTGTGCCTATAATCCCAGCTACTGGGGAGGCTGAGGCAGGAGAATCACTTCAACTCGGGAGGCAGAGGCTGCAGTGAGCCAAGAACATGACATTGTACTCCAGCCTGGGCAACAGAGTAACGCTCCATCTCAAAAACAAAAAAACAAAACAAACAAACAAAATGAAGTGTAATGGCCAGGTACAGTGGTTCATACGTGTAATCCCAGCACTTTGGGAAGCCAAGGTGGGTGGATCACTTGAGGTCAGGAGTTCGTGACCAGCCTGGCCAACATGACAAAACCCTGTCTCTACTAAAAATACGAAAAAAAAAAAAAAATTAGCCAGGCTTGCTGGGGCACCTGTATAATCCCAGTTACTTGGGTGGCTGAGGCAGAAGAATTGCTTCAACCTAGGAGGTGGAGGTTGCAGTGAGCCAAGATGGCACCACTGCACTCTAGCCTGGGAGACAGAGTGAGACGCTGTCTCAAAAAAAAAAAAAAAAAATGAAGTGTAAAGACAGAGCAAAATTATTTTGAGACGTTCAAAGTCTTTAAACATGTATCTGCCTTGCACTGTCTCAAGAAGCTACTGGAAGGTAATATTCTCACAAAATAAACAAAAAATGAATAAGTAAACCAAGAATGAAAGACATGGGAGAATTAACATGGGTACCCAGAAGGGGAAAATCCAGATGACAGCTGTGCGTCAGGCCTTGGGAGCAAGCCGTCCGCTGGGGCACCATCACAAAGAGCTACAGGAGGGAGGACTCTGGTGAGCAAATGAGCTGGCAGAGTGTTTGAGCATTTGGGAAAATGGCTGATAGGCCCATTAAGAGATTTATCAGAGTATTAGGAAACACATAGAAAACTAAACAAGTGGAAAAAATGAAGTAATTACTAACTCCAGGAATAAATGAATAATTAAGGATAAAGGATAAGTAATATGAATGCTATCTAAGTCAATATGCCATAAAAATGGCATGAGCATCATGATGTAAACACGATTTAACTCGAAACTGTGATAGAGATTTAGCAGAGATTATTAGCTGCCTACGCAATATACACTGTCCCCATCTTCTGTAGTATGTGAACCCAAACTTTATTTATTTAGGTAAAATGTCCCAAGCTAAAAATACTACATGTTCCAGCTTCCCCGGCAGTTAAGTAGGCCACGTTTTGCCACTGAGATGTAAGTGGCGATACTGTGTAGGACCGCTGAGAAGGCTCCTTATAGGCGCCAATTTTGCTGAGAGATGAGCTGCCCTTCCCCTTACCTCATGTCTGAGATGGTGCTCACAGATATTCACTGGCCCTCCCTAGGAGAAAATTATCATTCCCTACCCCATCATCTCAGGCTTGGCCATGTGTCTCATTTTGTATAGTGATATATGAGCAGAGATGACACAAGTCACTTCCAATTAGAAAGTGTTAAGAGGTAGTGCACAGTATATGGTGCCTTTTTGATCTGCCATGATGATCTATAAGGTCCCAAAGAGAAACTGCTTCATCATCCCGGGTCCCAGAGGGAAGGCCAGAGAAGCAGAGCAGCTGCCAGCCAGTGACAGGCGTGTCATGTGAAAGAATTACTGCTTCTCACAAGCCAGAGATTTGGGCCTGTTCATTACTGCGGTGTAACCTACCTCATCCTCGTTAATGCAGCCCCATCCTCCTTCCTTCTGGAAGATGGAAGCCAGAGTGGGGAAGGTTAGGGAAGCCTCCTTCCAGGTACCTGTGGATGCACCATCCCAGCCCTGAAAGGCCTACTTCCCAACTGCTTTTACTCAAGAGAGAAGAACATTCTGCTAAAACCACTGTCATTTTGCATTTTCTATTATATGCAACGGAATCTTATTATCTCTGATAAAAATAACCCTACTGAGAAGATGGGATAAGGGAATTTATGTAGGAATGAGATTAAGTGAGACATACGCTACATAAAAATAAGAAGTCACCAGATAGATGGTGTCAAAATACATAAATAAAAAATAGCAGCATCAGCATACTCTTTAGAAATAGGGGGGTAAATAACAGAAAAAAATAAAACAGCTAACTGAGTTTGAAAGTCATTGGCTCAGGGAGCAGAACTGGGGATGGGGACAGGTGGGACAGGGGCTGCTTTATTTTGTTATAGATGTTTTTACAAAACATTTGATTTAAAAAAATATATAGACATGCATTACTTTAACAACAGTCAAAATTAAGTTCTTATAAAAAAAAAAAAGGTCAAACCAAAACCAAAACATTTTCTCTAGGAATCATATCTAGAAAACTCAGCACTCAACATCTAGGCAAGAAAGTCTCCCTCAACTAAGGACCAGTCCTGTCAGTTTCTCTCTTTGCTGTGGAGGGACACACAGCACGACTGCTTACCAGTTTAGAATGACCCACTCCCTGTTCTCAAACCCTGATGTCTCAAATCTTGAGGACTGCCTCCATTTAACTACTGATATGGTTTCGCTGTGTCCCCACCCAAATTTCATCTTGAATTGTAGCTCCCATAATTCCCACATGTTGTGGGAGGGACTCAGTGGGAGATAATTGAATCATGGGGGTGGTTTCCCCCATGCTGTTCTTATGGTAATGAATAAGTGTCATGAGATCCGATGATTTTATAAGGGGTTTCCCGTTTCACCTTTCACGTGGCCCTCATTCTCTCTTGCCTGCTGCCATGTAAGATGTGCCTTTCATTTTCCACCATGATTGTGAGGCTTCCCCAGTCATGTGGAACTGTGAGTTCATTAAACCTCTTTTAATTTATAAATTACCTAGTCTTGGGTATGTCTTTATCAGCAGTGTGAAAACAGACTAATACAACTATATTTCACTACAACATAATAGCCCCAATCCTGGTGCAAATGCTATTTAATAGAAACAAAATATAGTAGGATGTGTATTTTCCTTATGGAAGTTCTCCAGCATCTCTCCCCATTCTCTTTTGCTCCAGGAAAGTCTAAAGGGAAGAAAATAAATAAGTATGTATTTTCCTGTTTTGAACCCAACACATACTTATTGAACACCTGCCACATGCCCAGCTGAAGTTAAAATGGAAGAAAACGATTTTCTTCTCTCACAGAGTTTACAGTCCAAAATAGGGGCAGTAATTGGCATTTTCAACAATTTGATCGATTATTTGTTAGGGAGAAGCACAAGCTACTGTGGGAGCCCATGGTGGGGCCTTTTAAGTTAGCCTTGGAAGGCCTCCTGGAGGAGGTGACATTTAAGATAATACTTAAAGCAAGAGAGAACAGCACTAATGAATCCAGTTGGAAGCACTCCCGAAAAACAAAACTGGTTATATTGAAAGAGGAAGTGGGGCCAGGCGCGGTGGCTCACACCTGTAATCTCAAGACTTTGGAAGGCCAAGGCAGGCAGATCACCTGAAGTCAGGAGTTTGAGACTAGCCTGGCCAACATGGCAAAACCCCATCTTGACTAAAAAATACAAAAATTAGCTGGGCATGGTGGCAGGTGCCTGTAATTCCAGCTACTCAGCAGGCTGAGGCAGGAGAATTGCTTGAACCTGGGAGGCAGAGGTTGCAGTGAGCCGAGATGGCGCCATTGCACTCCAGCCTGGGCAACAGAGCAAGACTCTGTCTCAAAAAAAAAAAAAAAAAAAAAGGAAAAAAAGACAAGAAACAGTCTGTAAAGCCTGGGTTTCCAGAAGAGAAGTACCCCCTCCCCAGCCTACCACTCTTCCACTGGATGCTAACTTCCATCTGACTTCATTGTTAAAGGGTAGCCCAGAAGTTGCAGTGAGAGGAAGGAAACTGAGGCTTCAGCCTCACTCTTCTCTTCCTTTTCTTTAGGTTGCCTCTCCTGACCTTGCTTGTCTCTGGTTCTTCCTTCTTTGTGTTAGCATTTCCCTATCAACTCTGAACAACTGTTGGGGCTATGGAGTCAGCAAGACATGCTCCTACCCTGTTCAATGTCTGGTGCCAAATAATCACTCAATACATGCATGCAAGTCCACGTGATTAATAATGTTCCCTAGCAAAGACTTGGAACCAACCCAAACGCCCATCAATGGTAGACTGAATAAAGAAAATGTGGCACCTTTACACTATGGAATACTATGCAGCCATAAAAAAGAATGAGTTCATGTCCTTTGCAGGAACATGGATGAAGCTGGAAACCATCATTCTCAAGCAAACTAACACAGGAACAGAAAACCAAACACCACACGTTCTCACTCATAAGTGGGAGTTGAACACTGAGAACATATGGGCACAGGGTGGGGAACATCACACACTGGGGCCTGTCAGGGGGTTGGGGGACAAGGGGAAGGATAGCATTAGGAGAAATACCTAATGTAGTTGATGGGTTCATCGGTGCAGCAAAACCCCATGGCACATGTATACCTATGTAACAAACCTGCACGTTCTGCACATGTATCCCAGAACTTAAAGTATAATAATAGCAATAATAATAATAATAATAATAATGCTCCCTCTCAGCAGGGACAGAATTTCTAATGGAATCATCTGCAACTTTCAGATCCCTTCCTGAAGAAAAAGGATGAAGGAAGAACTGGGCCAAAAGGTACATGCAAATCTCAAGGGTCCTCTTCATAGAGCTCCCCAGAGGTTTGCAATCCTTGCACTGCCTGAGGAATGTCAACATGTTGAGAGCATAAGCCCTCACTTAGGACACTCAGAATGCAACCCTACTGGACAAGTTAGGGACACAATCTTTATTCTCGGATCTTTGCCAGTACCCAGCCGCCTCTATGGCCCTCTTGTTCACACGTTGCTGGAGCTGTAGGTGGGAGGCTCTTCGAACACATCTTAGAAAGAGGCAGACTTGGTCCCTGCCTTTATGGAGCTCTGTTCTTCAAGTTTGTCAGAAGATTCACTATTTAAACTTAACAACTCTGTTGTGAGGGAGTGTTTTAACCTACTGGGTGTCCACTTTTTACTTGGGATCCTTCTTTGACCTTCTTTTTTATTGGAGTTTCTCTCAGGGATGGTGGAAGGAAGCTAGACCAAACATCTACCCTTGTTTCTCACAGTAGAGCCAGCCATTGTTCCTTCCCAACACCATCACCCTTGCTCGATTTCAAATAATCATTATCCAGAGTCTTGGAAGCACCTTGGGGCATTCCCTTAGGAATGTGGAAATGTGGAATATAGTATTTTCCAAAACTGATTACAGCCATATTTCCAGTCCCACATCCTTCCAGAACCTTACCTCTTTCCATCAAGAGGCAGATTCTATTTCCTCTCCTCTTGAACCTGGATGGGACTTTGCGACTGCTTCAATGAATGTAAGGTAGTGGAAATAATGATGCATGATTTGTGAGGCTGCGTCATAGAAGGAGACATGGTTTCCTGCTGGCTCCCTCTTGTGGATGGCTGACCTTCAGAACCCAGCCACTGCACTGTGAGGAAGCCCTCACAGATAAACCACATGAGAAAGTTCATGGGGCGGGGCATGGTGGCTCACACCTGTAATCCCAACCATTTGGAAGGCTGAGGTGGGAGGATCGCTTGAGTCCAGGAGTTCAAAACCAGCCTTGGCCACATGGCAAAACCCTGTCTCTACAAAGAGTACGAAAATTAGCCGGGCATGGTGCTGCACACCTGTAATTCCAGCTACTCAGGAGGCTGAGGCACAAGAATCACTTGAACCCTAGAGACAGAGGTTGCAGTGAGCCGAGATGGCGCCACTGCACTCCAGCCTGGGCGACAGAGCAAGACTCCATCTCAAAAAAAAAAAGAAAAAAAAAAGAAAAAAGAAAAGAAAGAAAGTTCGTGGGGAGAGGAACTGGGATTTCAGCCAACAGTAGCATCAACTGCTAGGCAGATAAGCAAAGTGGTCTTCAGATGATTCCAGCTCCAAGTCTTCGAGTCTTCTAGCCAAGGCCACAGACATCAAGGGGGAGCAGAGACAAGCTGTTCTGCACCGTGTCCAAATTCTTGACCCAGGGAATGCACGAGCATAATAAATGGTCATTTCTACCACTCAACTTTGAGGTAATTTGTTAGACAGCCATAGTAACTAGAACAGCAAAACAAGCATACAATGTTATTGAGCCTTCCCAGGTGCCTTCATTATCTCAACATCTGTAGACTCCTTGTCATACTCACTGTGGCACTGTAACAATGCAGGGATACTGTCTAGATAACCAAGGGTATACTTCTGCTGCCACAGCCAGCTCAGCCATGCGGGAAGCAAAGACATGGAAAATGGGCAGAGACTTGCAAGATCATAAGAGTAATTGGGAACTGACTCTACAGTGAATAAAATGTAATTTGCTCAACACTGACTGCTATGGTTTGAATGTCCCCTCTAAAACTCATGTTGAAATTGCCATTGTGCAGAATTAGGAGCTGGTACCTTTAAGAAGTAATTAGGGGCCGGGCATGGTGGCTCATACCTGTAATCCCAGCACTTTGGGAGGCCGAGGCAGTGGATCACTTGAGGTCAGGAGCTTGAGACCAGGCTGGCCAACATGGTGAAACCCCGTCTCTACTAAAGGCACAAAATTAGCTGGCCGTGGTGGCACATGCCTATGATCCCAGCTACTTGGGAGGCTAGGGCAGGAGAATCAATTGAACCCAGGAGGCGGAGGTTGCAGTGAGCCAAGATTGTGCCATTCCACTCCAGCCTGGGCAACAGAGTGAGAATCTGTCTCAAAATAAATAAATAAATAAAATAAAATAAAAAGTGATTAGGTCGTGAAGGCTATTTGAATGGACTAATGCTGTTTATCTACGTTCTGGGTTAGTTGGTTTGGGAATGGACTCCTGATAAAAAGGTTGAATTCTACCCAACTTCCTCTCGCTGTCTCTCACTTGCACTTCCTCAGCACATGATTCCTTTTGCCATGGGATGATCCTTGCATGAAACTGGCATCATGCTCTTGGACTTCCCAACCTCTAGAACCTTGAGCCAAATAAAATTCCTTTTTACATAAATTACCCAGTCAGTGGTATTGTTATAGCAGCAGAAAACAGACTGGGACACAGACCATCTCTTATCCTGATGTTATGTTTACTAGAACTCTGTTTTGGGCATTGGTATTTTATAATCCCCCTAACACACACACACACACATATACACACACACAGTTTTTTTTGTTTGTTCGTTTTTGTTTTTTAAGAAAGAACAGAAGGTATTTGGGGTATAGGGAGTTTGAATCAGTCCATACCTCTGTGCTTTATCACCTCCAGTTTTTGGCTTCCCTTAAGGCCTCCTGCAACTCATACACATCCAGTCCTTCTTCCTTGGTTTGCTAAAATCAAGATTTGTAGACTCTAATGAGCTGAATATCAAATCATCCTAATTCTTGTCAGCATTGTTGTTATCATCATCTTTCATGTGACCAAATGATGCTTACTCCTGTGAAGTGTAATTCAGAATACTCTGCTGTTTTTGTTAATTTGTGGCCATCTTGCCTTGGGTTGATTGAAGCAGAGGCCAAGACAAAGATCTTCATAAAGGTTAGCCTATGTGAGAGGTGATCTGAGGGAGTCAGAGGGAGGAAGGAGCATGAGATCCCGAAGAAGGGGAAACCAGTACTGTCTAAGGGTGCATTTTTGAGGTTGCTACTCTGGGCCTTGGAGCTTGAGCCCAAGGGACTTCTTGAGAAACACATGGATATTCTCCTCTGTAGGAGAATATTGGTGGGCACTTATTGCGTTAGATATGCTCCAAACACTCATTTAATCATCATAACAACACCAAGAGGGGGGTTTAAATAACCCCCATTTCACAAATGAGAAAGCTGAGGTTCGAAAAGCTTACAGTGCCCAAAGCTACAGAGTGAGGCAGTGAGGGAGCCCCATCCTCTAACTTCAAAGTAATTTGCTGCTTTACAACAGCACCTGCTGTGCAAAGGGGGCAGAAAACTTCATTGGTTTTTCTTAGAAACTTTTAGAAAATGCAAAAATATCCTTTTGGCCTCAAACCAAAATGCCTCTGAGGAAAGACTCGCAAAGGTGAAATAGAGAATTGCCTGGCAAACGTAGACCCAGGGTCCCAAGCTGGAAGCCTACTGAGAAGAGGCATTCCCTGGATTCCCTGGTACTCTCCGTAAGTATCTCCAGCCCATATTATTTGTGTGATTACACAGCTGACAAGATTTCACAGAAATACATGGAACAGCAAAACCACAGGCTGATGGCAAACCAAGGAGCAAAGAATTAAACTGAGTTTTATGCCTTTTAATGAAGCCCTGGCAAAGAGCAAAGTTCCTCCCAGCCCACAGCTGTCACCTTCCTTCATCAGTCAGAGTCCTATTCTTAGCTTGAGGTATCTCAGTTGTCACAGAAGAGAACTCTCCACTGGCTGAATAATTACCGTGGCCCAGAATAGCACAGTGAAGCGGGAAAGAACAAGTGCAGGCACTGCTAAATTGTTAAGTGAGACAGGGCGGATAGGAAGGAGATTCTGTGAATAGTGAGGATCCTTAAGCCCAGCGGTGACCAGATCCTTTTTTTTTTTTTTTCAACTTACGAAAAAGGCCAGAATAGCCGGTTTTGCTGCAAGGACAATGCTTTAGGGGAGGAGAGGCAAGTTCAAGCCAAAAAATCATATCGTCATCCATTTATTGCATATCATTCATTTTGCTAGATTTAAAAAGAGGAAGTAACTATGTTGTCTTGTAGTTATAAAATTAATATATTTTCATTGTTAAGAATTCAGATGGCTGGGCACGGTGGCTCACGCCTGTAATCCCAACACTTTGGGAGGCCGAGGTGGGTGAGGTCAAGAGATTGAGACCAGCCTGGACAACATGGTGAAACCCCATCTCTACTAAAAATACAAAAAATTAGCTGGGCATGGTGGCAGATATCTATAATCCTACTACTCAGGAGGCTGAGGCAGAAGAATCACTTGAATCCAGGAGGCAGAGGTTGCAGTAAGCCAATATTGCACCATTGCACTCCAGCCTGGGCAACAAGAGTGAAACTCCGTCTCAAAAAAAAAAGAGAATTCAGACATATAGTAAAGTATAGAAAAGAAAGTAAAAATCTCTAGTTATCCTATGATCCAAAGCTCAGAGATACAACCATTATTTGTTTTTTTGGTGATTTTTTTGTACTCGACTACTAGTATTTGCTATGCAGTTCCTTCCTTCTTTCATCTAGGAAAAGTTTCTCCACTCTTCCTTTGGGAAATGCCCTCTCCCTACCAATGCTCAGGCTGGTGGTGCAGAGATTGCCTCACTCTCAGCTCCATGGTTGTGTCCTCAGTGGTATAAGTCAATCATCATAGCCCATTGCCCTGGCCGAGGAATTTGGTTTGGGATCAGTCATGCCACCCAAGCCAGTTCAATCAAAGTGACATTCATGTCTGTTTCTAGGATGTTGAAGCAAAGATATTCTCTATCCCCCCTGAATGAGGAAATATGTAGCCCTAGGAACTGTTGGCCACCACCATGGGATCATGAGAGGTGAAGCAACTCCCCAACATGCAGAAGAGACAGAAAGAAACCAGCCCCTGTGAGACATTATTGAGCCCCTGGAAGCCTCAACTTTTCAGTTTCATGGTCAATAACTTACTGCTTTATTAAATGAGCTGTGAGACGGGTTTTCAGGTACTAGCAGCTGGGAAAGCATTCTAACCAAGGTCAGTTCCTTCAGACATCTTTCCAGCACATTCCCCACCTCCCACCCCACCTTACCCTCATACATACGGTTGCATGAAAAAATAGGTTTTCTTTTTTTTTTTGAAACAGACTGTTGCTCTGTCGCCCAGGCTGGAGTGCAGTGGTGCAATCTCAGCTCACTGCAACCTCTGCCTCCTGGGTTCAAGCGATTCTCAGGCCCCAGCCTCCCAAGTAGCTGAGATTACAAGCGCCCAATACCACTCCTGGCTAATTTTGGTATTTTTAGTAAAGATGGGGTTTTGCCATGTTGGCCAGGCTGGTCTCCAACTCCTGACCTAAAGTGATACACCTGCCTTGGCCTCCAAAGTGCTGAAAAATTGGTTTTCTAATATATTTTCATGTCAAGAAATACAGGCTTGGCCAGGCATGATGGCTCACACCTATAATCCCAGCACTTTGGGAGGCTGAGGTGGGCTAATCACCATAGGTCAGGAGTTCGAGACCAGCCTGGCCAACATGGTGAAACTCTGCCTCTACTAAAAATACAAAAATTAGTCAGGTATGGTGGTGTGCACCTGTAGTCCCAGCTACTCAGGAGGCTGAGGCAGGAGAATCTCCTGAACCCAGGAGACAGAAGTTGCAGCGAACCGAGATAGCACCACTGCACTCCACACTCCAGCCTGGGCGACAGAGTGAGACTCCGTCTCAAAAAAAACAAAACAACAACAACAAAAACAAGCTTATATACATAATGATTTCTAATATCGCTCTTGCCATCTTCACCTCCCCTTAAGTAATACTGCTTCAGACTTCTCCTTACCTACCTAAAGTAACCTCACCCCCAGTCACTCTTTATCACATCACCCTTTTAATTCTCATCACAGAACTCATATGACCTAAACTTTAAAACTTTATCTGTTTATTCTGTGTCTCCAACCTCGCCATAAAAACAGATAATTTTACAACAGCATTTGGTACAAGGCAGGTGCTCATTAAATGCTTGTTGAATGAACGAATGAATATCTGAATATTCCATGGATTTACCATAATTTATTTAAAACAAATCCCCATTGTTGAACATTTAGGCTGTTTACAAGTTTTTTCTCATAAAAACATCTCTGTGGCATCTTTATACACTTACACATTTATTTTTATTTTTACTTTTATTTTTTGCGACAGAGTCTCTCTGTCACCCAGGTTGGAGCACAGTGGCATGATTTTGGCTCACTGCAACCTCTGTCTCATGGGTTCAAGTGATTCTCATGCCTCAGCCTCCCCAGTATCTGGGATTACAGTTATGCACCACCATGCCCAGCTAATTTTTGTATTTTTAGTAGAGATGGGGTTTCGCCATTTTGGCCAGGCTGGTCTCAAACTCCTGACCTCAGGTGATCCACCTGCCTTAGCCTCCCAAAGTGCTGGAATTATAGGAGTGAGCCTCCATCCCCAGCCATCTTAATACACTTATATATTTAATCTATTATATCACAAAACAGAAGTGTAGATCAAAGGTGAATCTATTTTAGGGGTTTTGATGTATATTGCTATGTTGTCCTGCAGAAAATTTGTGCCAATTTACACTTCCAACTACAAAACATTAGACTCTAGAGTTCTTTCTCTGTATCCTTCCCCACAGGTGAAAAATATTATTTCATTGTTTTCTTATTTTCATATTGTTATTAGTGGAGCTGAATATTTTTTCATACACTCATTTGCTATTTGTATTGCTTTCTCAAAAATTTTATTCCTTACCCATATTATTATCGGGCTTTCAGCTTTCCTTGTCAATTAGAAGGAAGTTTTTTTTTTTTTTTTTTTTTTTTGAAGAATAGATCAAGGTATTAACCACACATTTATATTATATCAATATCCAGAAATTTAGACCTGAGCCTTCAAACATTCATTTGGAGTTAAAAAGTCCAGCTGCAATTTCTGATCCTTTCCCTGTTGGTGGGCTTCTCCGATAGGGAAGTGATGGGAACTCTGGATGGTAGAGGCCACTTGGAAGTGATGGGAACTCTGGAGGGTAGAGGCCACGTGGCTATACCTGATTGCCAAAGACATGGTGAGCATGGTTACAGGGATGGGTATGGTTACAAGGATAGGCCACAGAGTGGATCAGTAATCTGCAGCCAGACTGGCGGTGATTTAGAAATGAGCTAGTAGATTAGGCTGTCCCTAGAATTGATATACCTGGCTAGCTTTCTAAAGTCTTACTTGTTTGTACAAGCTAGAAAGCTCTAAGTTTGGTCAAGAGAAGTCGGATTAGAATCATCAAAATGGAGACACATGGTCCCCTAGTCAATTTCCACACTTGCACCAGTTCTTAGACCCAGGGCCCCTTGAGGAAAAAACTTGCTACACCACCAGAAATTTATACCTCCCAGCCTTCCCCCAAGGTACCTGAGGTCACTTATTAAGTGACTTTGGATTGGAAAAGGGGGAGTAACCAGACTTTGGGAGGGATTACTAGTCACTGGCTTTGAATGGACACTACTTTCTGGAGACCCAAATGCCACTGTTGCCCACCAGTTAGAGAGGACCTATGGAGGTCCGTGATCTATGGAGCTCAGGTTTGTATCACAGTAGCGGTGGTGGGTCCCTGAAGTCATCTGTGATTATTTCCCCATTTCAGAAACGCATAATTGGAATAGATCTGATATAGTTTAGATATGTGTCACCTCCAAATCTCATGTCGAGATGTTATCCCCAGTGTTGGAGGTGGGGCCTGGTGGGAAGTGTTTGGGTCATAGAGATGGATCTCTTGTGAATGACTTGATACCTTCCTTGCGATAGTGAGTTCTTGCAAAATCTGGCTCTTTATTTTTGAGATGGAGTCTCACTCTGTCACCAACTGGAGTGCAGTGGCGTGATCTCAGCTCACTGAAACCCCGGCCTCCTGGGTTCAAGTGATTCTCATGCCTTGGCCTCCTGAGTAGCTGGGACTACAGGTGCGTACTACCACATCTGGCTAATTTTTGTATTTTTAGGAGAAACAGGGTTTCACCATGTTGGCCAGGTTGGTCTTGAATTCTTGACCTCAGGTGATCCACCCACCTTGACCTCCAAAGTGCTGGGATTATATGCATAAGCCACTGTGCCCGACGATCTGGCTCTTTGAAGGTGTGTGGCACTTTTCCCTACTCTCTATTCCTTGCTCTTGGTCTAGCCATGGGATGCTCCTGCTCTCGATTCACCTTTTGCCATGAGTAAAAGTTCCCTGAGGCCTCACCAGAAGCTAAGCAGATGCTGGTGCTATGCTTGTACAGCCTGCAGAACTGGGAGCTAATTAAACTTCTTTTCTTTGTAAATTACCCAGTCTCAGATATTTCTCTGTAGCAATGCAAGAATGGCCAACACAAGATCTACACAGCAACTGGCAGAATCCCCCATCCCCAAAGGACTGAATTTATATTTATTTATCTAAGTATCTGTCTACCTATGTATGTATCTATCTACCCATCTGTTTCTCTATCCTACTGCTACTACTACTATAATTAATAATCAGAAAGTAATCCACCAATCAAGGCACCATGATAACAGTAATAATAACAGCTAACACCCATTAAGTACCATGTGCCAGACCCTGGTTTAAGCCCTTTATGTGGATTCACTTATTTGTTCTTCATGACACTGACATTCCTAGGACCTCGTTTTGTTAATTTCTGTGACCCTAGTAGCCAGGCACTCAATAAGTGCATGTTACAGGAAAGGACTTACGACTGGTTGGTTAGGTTGATGACTTTCTTTTAAAAGGAACTCCCTGGGAAGGGCTTTGGGCTGCCATCCCTGGAGTTTCTCTCTCCTGCTCCTAGGGTGAGGCATTGTTTGTTGACCCCTTTGTCTGTTACCTCAATGCTCAACACCTGCCTAAGGCCCAGTGACATGGAGAAATGTGGACACAGTTCTTCATGCTGGTCTTCAGCATTCTGCTCCCTAAATGGTGGTATTTGCTCTCCAGCCTCATAAACTGTAGCTGTGGGTAAGGGACAATTCAGCCCTAACCTGTTCCTTTGGGTCTTCCCACTAGCAAGGCAGGCACATCCCGCCCGGTCACTTGTGCCACTGTGGGGCTTCAGTGACCCAGGGATAGCTTTCTTTCCCACTTACCCCAAGATGTCTGACACTTAAACATGCACAGAAAGAGGCTCCATTTGTCCAGAAAGAGCATTTTAACCATTAACTTGTTTGTTTTTTTAAAAGTATCTTCACTCCCCAAAAGTAAGCTGATCATTCTGGGATATTAGCCAAGGAGTTCAGAGGATAGCAATAATCGAAATGGCTTTTGAACCTCAAAAATATTATGGTGAGCCATAGAAGCCCTTCTTAAAAGGTTACATATTGTATGCATCCTTTTATATAAAATCTACAGAACAGGCAAATCTATAGAGACGGGAAGTAGATCAGCAGTTGCCAAGTCTGGGGGAGGGGTGCATGGGAAGTGACTGCTTAATGGGTACAGGGTTTCCTCTTGGGATAATTAAAATGTCTTCAAACTAAATAGAGGTGATGTTTGCCCAATATTGTTAATCCACTAAATTTCACTGAGCTGCACACTTTAAAATGGACAATAGGCCAGGCATGGTGGCTCATGCCTATAATCCCAGCATTTTAGGAGGCTGAGGCAGGTGGGTCCCTTGAGGTCAGGAGTTTGAGACCAGCCTGGCCAATGTGATGAAACCCCGTCTCTATTAAAAATACAAAAATCAGCCAGGCTTGGTGGCCCATGCCTTTAGTCCCAGCTACTCGGGAGGCTGAGGCAGGAGAATCGCTTGAACTTGGGAGGCGGAGGTTGCAGTGAGCCGAGATCATACCACTGAACTCCAGCCTAGACGACAGAGTAAGACTCTGTCTCAAAAATAATAATAATAATAATAATAAAATAAATAAATAAAATGGATAATACTTAATCATCTTGTATTATGTAATGTTTACTTCAAGTTTTCAAAAACAGAGATGAACTTTTGCATCTAGTTTTTTTTTTTTTTTTTTTACGGAGCTCTGCTCTTGTTGCTCCACCCAGGCTGGAGTGCAATCTTGGCTCACCACAACCTCCGCCTCCCAGATTCAAGTGATTCTCCTGCCTCAGCCTCCTGAGTAGCTGGGATTACAGGCCTGTACCAACACACCTGGCTAATTTTGTACTTTTAGTAGAGATAGGGTTTCTCCATGTTGGTCCGGCTGGTCCCAAACTCCTGATCTCAGGTGATCTGCCTGCCTCAGCCTCCCAAAGTGCTGGGATTACAGGCGTGAGCCACCATGCCCGGTTGCATCGGGTTTTTTTTTTTTTTTAAAGACTTATGTTTGTTGAGCCTCTACTGTATGCCTGACACTGTGCTCAGTGCTTACCTGCACTGTAGTATATAATCCTCACAATCAACCCTTTGAGATAGGTGCAATTTTTATACCTAGTATATAAGTATAAACTGAGGCACAAAGAGGTTGTACAGTTAGCTCAAGGTCTCATCATCACCAATTTTCAGGGAGGGGCTCAAGCACAGGCAGTCTGCTCCAGGGCCAACATTCTCCACCGCTATACTTTGTCCATTCCTTGCCCTTGGAGCAATTCCACACCCTAAGCATTGAGAAGAAAGCAAGGAGCTAACATATATTGGCAGGAGGGGCGGGGCTACTATTTTTGTAGTGTCTGCTCTGGCCAGTCATTCACACAGCTTCCTCATTGAATTCTCACAACCACACTTTGTGGAAAGAAATTCTGCTGTCCCTTGGCAGATGAAAAGCCTGACACCCAGAAAGGGTAGGCAACTGACAGGGCACAGGACCCGTGAGGAGCTGAAGCCAGATCTGCTGAGACGTCAGCCCTTGCTCTGAACCCCGGATGAGGTGACTAGCTGTCTACCAGCCTCACAGCCTCGCAGGTTCCCTCTCACAAGGCCCTTTTCCTCGCACAGAGCAACCATTTGTGCAGCAAGTAACAAAGTGCTGAATAGGGACGAGGCACCCGCCTCCCCTTCCCGTCCCACTGAGCATTGCTATCCTTTGGGATGTGAAAGTAAATCAAATCTTGGGAACCCCAAACCTACTAGGCCAAAGGTTGGGAACTGAATCACCCAATACTGCCTTTCCTTTTGTTCTCGGGTGTCATTTCACAGCCCTGTGTCATAGCCTCATCCATAAGCCAGGCTCCCACAAGGATAGGAGGCCACATATCTCCTCTCTCACAATTTGCTCACAAGGAAATTTCTTGTGAGCCCCTAAATCTTTCTGGATAAATATCACCCCCTATAAACTAGCCCTAAAACCAAGTTCTGTTCAATCGCACCCTGACAATGTCAATTGCCCAGCTTACCGACAAGGACAAGACCAGAAATCATCCCCCAACCTACCCTGAGACAAATGTGTAATTGACTTTTCAGCTACTCCCTCTCTTCATGTTCACTTTATCATACATAAAATGTAGATTTACTGAGCACTAAGCAGAGCCTCATGAGAACATAACCATTTGCCTCACTGCCCACCCTTCCTCCTTTATTTCCCTCCTGCTTGTCCTTTTCCCTTTAAATACTGAGTTCTCAAAACTCTCTTAGGAAAGCACAGGTTGCAGGTTTTTTCTCTGGGTGCATCCTCAAACTTTGGCTAAATAAACCTCTATCGACTCCTCTCAGGCAAGTTAGTCCAAATGGGGAAGACTAGCCAATTAATTTCCATTTGCCTCTGTCACATGAGTATCTATTGATGAATAACTAGTGTTCAATTTAGGAGATGTTAATTAACTTAGTCCTAAAGGGTTAGGGTTAGGGTTAGGGTTAGGCACAGGGAGCCCTGAAGCTGCACCTAAATTATCTAATCTCCTGTTTATGTGCTAAAGAACCTTCTACTTCTTTAGGTAATTATCAGAATGCTTTTTCCAAGACCATGTCCACAAACCTAACCTAACCTAACCTTTGCTAAACCTAACCTAATCTAACCTAGCCTAACCTAACCGAACCTTTGCTAACACAGGTGAACAGCAATCTTTCAGAAAGCACAGCTTTGGGAAATAAAATTCTAAACCACAGAAATATATTTCCCACGTTCCCCTGAATCTCTATGTCTTATTCCAACCCATTTAAACTGTAATAGCCACAGAGAACAGGACCTGAAAACATATGCTCATTAGTTCCCACCAGAGCCTGGTGACACAGCCTGTCTTCCCGAGGAAGCTGCAGACCCACCCAGGGAGCTTCAGAGTTCTTTCTGCATGCACGTTCAAAATGCTGGCTCTCCTTAGGGCTGTGTGGGTGCTGCACGTTGCATGGGACTCAAAGGGGAAAGAGGAAGCAGCAAAGAGGTGAGCAAGGGTTGCAAACTCAATGCCCAGAGACATTAGCAGGGCCATATGAGTGAGTCAGTCTGGATGGGTGCTGTCTGTACGGAGCAGCAGCCACCCAGTTCCAGCCTACAGTTGTCATGCAAAGATGGATGTCCAGCACCACCAAACTTACCTTTCTTTTCTTTTCTTTTTTTGATATGAAGTCTTGCTCTGTTGCCCAGGCTGGAGTACAGTGGTGTGATTTCGGCTCACTGCAACCTCTGCCTCCTGGGTTCAAGCAATTCTCGTGCCTCAGCCTCCTGAGTAGCTGGGATTACAGGCGTGCACCACCATGCCCGGCTTATTAAATTTTTAGTAGAGACGGGGTTTCACGTGTTGGTCAGGCTGGTCTCAAACTCCTGACCTCATGATCTGCCTGCCTTAGCCTGCCGCTCCCAAAGTGCTGGGATTACTGGCATGAGCCACTGTGCCTGGCCAAAACTTAACATTTTTAAAAAGAAAAGTCCCAGCCGGGTGCAGTGGCTCATGTTTTATAATCAACGCCTGGAAGAACAACACTGAAAGCGGATCCTCAGGTCAGAGACTGAACCAGCAACCACAGTAGCCGTCTCTGGCTTTAAAAATTAGCTGGGTGTGGCGTCTGTAATCCCAACGCAGGCTGAGGCAGGCGTCGCAGACCCGGGGCGGGCTTTCAGTGAGCTGAAAACACCACTGCACTCCAGCCTGAACAACACAGTTAGACTCCATCTCAAAAAAAAAAAAAAAAAGAAAGAAAGAGAAAAAGAAAAAGAAAAGAAAAGTCCCAAATCTTGACTTAATTTTTAAATTTAAAAATGTCATCACCCCACGCAGGCCAAATAAATCATATTTTGAGCTAGGTTAGTTCCATGGGTTCTGTCAGTTTGCAGACTCAGCTCTAAAGTGTTTTTAAAAATGTAAATAGAAAACCAAAAGACATGATCAACAAACTGTTTCAAGAGATGCTTCAGAAGGGAGCTCTAGATAGAAAGAGAGAACACTGGACTCAAAGGCAGGAAACCATTTTGAATCTAGACTGTATGTGTGACTTATAAGCTGAAGGACTCCGACCAAGTTACAGAACTAAGGTATGGATTACTAATAAAATGGACATAGTCACACCTGCCATTCTTACTATGCAGGGTTGTTACAAAGAACAAATCAAACTATTCAGGAAATTTTATCATAAACTCTAAACAATAAAGCAAACTAAAAAATTTACAATGTTAAATGTGAAGGTAGAGAATAAGCCATATTTAGTCCATAATGCCTGTGTTTATCTGCACACAGAGGCAGTCAATAAATATTTAATTGACTTAACATGCCTTCCTGCTATAATCCAAATCTAGAGAATTAAATGACCTACAAAATAGTTTGGGTGATTACTAAGCATAGTAATTCCATAATGACTGATTAGTGCTAAAACTATTGATGAAAATTCCCAGACTTAGTGAAATTACATGTTAGTGTAAATTTTTGTCTGGTAGAGCTGCAAATAATTTCTGTCTAGTGGAAAAGATATTTACAAAGGTTATTATTTACTGTTCTGTAGGTAATTAATCAATTTTGTATCAACTCAAAGTTCTTATCCGAATATTTCTTAAATTGCTTATATTAATATTACCTAGTTCCTCAAATGCTCTTTAAATGAGTCTTAACATCTTATTGGTTCCCTCTTTTAGTACTGAATTCATTTTATATTTGGATGAGAATAACTTCACCCCTTTGAAAATTACACTTTAACATTAGCCTGGTCAAATTTTCTCCACTTCTACTAATGTTTTCCAGTTTGTGTCAATGGTGTCAAGTTTAAACCAGGCACGATGTGAGAAAATCATTATGTCATCAACCCTCTTTTGTCATAAAAGCAAATAGTACATTTCAATTTATTTCTCTCCTTATTAATTCACTCCATTTTTCTTTTCTTTTCTTTCTTTTTTTTTTTTTTTTGAGATGGAGTCTCGCTCTGTCACCCAGGCTGGAGTACAGTGGCGTGGTCTCAGCTCACTGCAAGCTCCGCCTCCCAGGTTCACGCCATTCTCCTGCCTGAGCCTCCCGAGTAGCTGGGACTACAGGCACCTGCCACCATGCCCGGCTAATTTTTTTGTGTGTGTGTATTTTTAGTAGAGATGGGATTTCACCATGTTAGCCAGGATGGTCTCGATCTCCTGACCTGGTGATCCACCCGCCTCAGCCTCCTAAAGTGCTAGGATTACAGGTGTGAGCCACCGCACCCGGCCAATTCACTCCATTTTTCATATAGGGCACTGATAAGAATACATAGGTGAATACAGATACACCTCCCTTAATGAAACTTAGAAGCAAGTGGAGGCCAGGTGCGGTGGCTCATGCCTGTAATCCCAACACTTTGGGAAGTCGAGGCAGGTAGATCACCTGAGGTCAGGAGTTTGAGACCAGCCTGGCCCACATGGTGAAACGACATCTCTACTAAATATACAAAAATTAGCTGGGTATGGTAGCATGTGCCTGTAGTCCCAGCTACTCAGGAGGCTGAGGCCAGAGAATTACTTGAACCCGGGAGGTGGAGGTTGCAATGAGCCGAGATCGTGCCACTGCACTCCAGCCTGGGCAACAAGACCAAAATTCCATCTCAAAGAAGAAGAAGGAGAAGCAGGAGGAGGAGGAGGAGGAGAAGGAGGAAAAGGAAGAAGAGGAAGAGGAGGAGAAGGAGAAGGAGAGCAGCAGCTAGTGGGAAGCAGATTTGTGCATCAATAACTAGAATGCCAGAGGATATAGATAAAGGGCTATGGGAGCTTTTTGAAGAAGTCAAAGACAAATTTGATTGGAGGCATCAGAGAAGGCTTGACAGAAAATATGACACAGTAACTGGACCTAGAAAGATAATAGGGTTTTAAAAGATGCTAAAGAATAAGGAAGGATATCCCCCAGTGGAGGGGGTCACAGAGAATTCAGGAAGTGCATTGAGGACAAGTGCTTCCATGTCATTGGAGCATACATGAGTTTTGCAGGACAAAGTTACATGGAAAGGATTTGGAGGTTTATTGTTACATAACAACTCACCCCCAAACTCAGTGGCTTAAAACAACCCTTGTTTATTATTTCTCATACATCTTTGGGTTGGCTGATCTAAGCTAGACTTAGCTAGAGTGCTTCTGTTTACATCTCTCTCGTGCTGACCTGGGCACACGGCACCTATCATGGGTGGCAGAGGTGCAAGAGAACAAGTCATGTGGTCAATCCAAAGCCAAGGGTCAAGGAAATATCTTCTGATCTTTAGTGGGAGGAGCTGTAAAGTCACATGACAGAGGACACAGATACATAGAGGACATAGAGGGATGAAGAACCGAAGCCAGTGATGTAATCTACTATAGGGACAGATGGTGTGGAAAATCATTTTGAATGCTGTAATAAAATTAAATTGGGGTCGGGCACAGTGGATCACGCCTGTAATCCCAGCACTTTGGGAGGCCCAGGCGGGTGGATCATGAGTTCAGGAGATTGAGACCATCCTGGCTAACACGGTGAAATTAGCTGGGTATGGTGGCACACGCCTGTAGCCCCAGCTACTCGGGAGGCTGAGGCAGGAGAATTGCTGGAACCCAGGAGGCAGAGGCTGCAGTGAGCTGAGATGGCACCATTGCACTCCAGCCTGGGCGACAGGGTGAGACTGTCAAAAAAAAAAAAAAAGAAAGAAAGATAGAAATTGGTTCTAGGCAAGGGGAAGTCATCACTGTTTTTCAAGCAGGAGGGAGACATTCTCAGATCTAAGTTAGAAAGATGATTCTGCCTGCTAGCTGAGTAGAGGATTAGAAACTTTACAACCATCTGAACTAGGGTAGTGGCTGTGGGAAAAGGGACAGAGGGACAAGTTAAAAATAGTTATTAAGTATAATAAAGTAGGTCATCATTTGGAAGAAGAGTAAGAAAATCAAAGACACCACTCAGGTTTCTAAATTCATATGGCAAAACCATTGACAGTGATAATAATACTAGCTGCTTTTATTGAGCACTTACTTTGTGCCAGCCACTCCTGCAAACATTTTTTATATGCACTCTTCTTAACGTGCCACAAAAAACTTAGGACGTCATGTTAGTTATAGCTTTCCATTCCTATTCTATAAATGAGAAAACTGAGGCTTAAAACATTTAAATAACTTGCCCAAGGTTTTACAGCTTGTACCTGAAGGAGCTGGAGTTTGAATGAAAGTCACTTTGATTTCAGAATCTGAGTTCATAACTTCTGTGGGCTGCCTCAGAAGGATGGGGATAATAAGGAAACCAGTTTTGGGGAGGAACTAACATCTGATCTGGGGTAGGGACTTCATTCGTGATTTTTATATTCTGACTCACCATATTATTTTGAGTAATAAAATGCCAATGTATTTATAGATGTATAACATCATTTTAATATTTTAAAATATCTCGTGTGAATAATTTACATATTAGATTTGCCCAGAGAATCATATGTTTCATTGTGACTCAAAGGTGCATTCATTTGGACAGCATTCAGGATCTGTCCGTCCCGTTTAATACCCTTCCAAACCATCTTGCCGTCATCCCCGTTTCCCAGGCTTCTCGTGAGCTGGAGCCATGTTTCCTATGGGGAGTCACCCTTTCCATTTCCCACAGATCCTATGGTGGGCCCCTCTGTGCTTCCTAATGGAAATGTGTGAGAATGGCAGGGGGCAGAGGGCAGGGAATTAAAGCAGAAAAGAAAGAGCATGTGGTGGGAGATTAGGGAAGGAGTGGGGGGAGGAGGGAGGGGGAAGCTCCTGCCCTGCTCCAGCCCTCCCCTCCTTTCTTCCAGGTCCAGGTTCTCTCCATTCCTCTCTCCCCTGAGCCTCAGAGGCGGGTCTCCTGGACACTGGGCCTTCTTTACCTGCAGGTTCTGCATCCTCGGATTCAACCAACCTCAGACCAAAAATATTCCCTGAGAAACAAACAAACAAACAGAAAAACAATACAGGATAACAGCAATTTACACAGCATTTATACTGTATTGGCTACTATAAGTAATCTGGAGATTAAAGTATACAGGAGGATGTATAGGTTATATGCAAATACCACACTATTTTATTTTTTTGAGAGAGTGTCTTGCTCTGCCACCCAGGCTGGGGTGCAGTGGTACGATCATAGCTCACTGCAGCCTCACACTCTTGGGCTCAAGCCATCTTTCCACCTCAGTCTCCAGAGTAGCTGGGGCCACAGGCAAGCGCCACCATGCTGAGCTAATTTCTTTCTTTCTTTCTTTTAGAAGTGGTATCTCACTATGTTGCCCAGGTGAACTCCTGGCCTCAAGCAATCTGTCCCCCTCAGCCTCCCAAAATGCTGGGATTACATGCATGAGCCATTGCACTCGGCCTACCACTCCATTATACCAAAGACCTGGGCATCGCTGGATTTTGGTATCCATGGGAGGTCATAGGATACATCCTCCACAGATACCAAGGGACAGCTGCATTTTCAAAGCTCAACCCATGTCTCTCGGGATACTTCCTGTTTTTATTTTTGTTTATTGAGATGGACTTTCGCTTTTCTCGCCCAGACTGGAGTGCAATGGTGCAATCTTGGCTTACTGCAACTTCCACCTCCCAGGTTCAAGCGATTCTCCAGCCTCAGCCTCCTGAGTAGCTGGGATTACAGGCAAGCACCATCACGCCTAATTTTTGTATTTTTAGTAGAGATGGGGTTTCGCCACGTTGGCCAGGCTGGTCTTGAACTCTTGACCTCAGGTGATTCAACCCCCCCCAACCCTTCGGCCTCCCAAAGTGCTGGAACTACAGGTGTGAGTCACCACACCCGGTCTTTTTTTTTTTTTTGAGACGCAGTCTCGCTCTGCTGCCCAGGGTGGAGTGCAGTGGTGTGATCTCAGCTCACTGCAGCCTCTGCCTCCTGGGTTCAAGTGATTCTCCTGCCTCAGCCTCCTGAGTAGCTGAGCTTACAGGTGCTTGCCACCATGCCCAGCTAATTTTTGTATTTTACTTAGTAGAGACAGGGTTTGACCTTGTTGGCCAGGCTGGTCTCGAACTCTTGACCTCAAGTGATCCACCTGCCTCGGCCTCTCAAAGTGGTGGTATTACAGGCATGAGCCACTGCACCCGGCCCCAGGATACTTTCTTTCAGTCACGACCTTCTTCCCCAGTTATCCTTCTTAGAGAGACTCAAACTTAGGACAGAGCAACCTGGACTCTCGAAGGCGGAATGGCATCCGAGGACAGTGCAGAAGCAATCAAACCACATTTCACTTCTTATTGCACAAAATAAATGCCAAAGTGCTATAACTGCCTTTGCAGTCACTAGTGTGGGGAATATAAAATGTACCAATTTTATATCTATGTATATATAAATGAGATTTAAAATAAAAGGCAGGATGGAAATAAGATGTTTTATCTGTGTCTCTGTATATATACACAAACATATATGCATATTTTTGCCATTCAGCCTTTTGTCTCATTTATTTCACTGAATATTATTTTTAAATGTGAAGTATTTTATTTTTATTGGGGTTTCAGTTCTATTATTCAAATTTCATTCGTTTTTGTTTCTTCATTTTTAAGGCTTTTCTTTCTTTTTTTTTTTTGAGACAGAGTTTTGCTCTTGTTGCCCAGGCTGGAGTACAATGGTGAGATCTCGGCTCACCGCAACCTCTGCCCCTCGAGTTCAAGCGATTCTCCTGCCTCAGCCTCTTGGATTACAGGCACCCGCTAGCACGCCCAGCTATTTTTTTGTATTTTTAGTAGAGACGGTGGTTCACCATGTTGGCCAGGCTGGTCTTGAACTCCTAACTTCAGATGATCCACCTGCCTCAGCATCCCAGAATGCTGGGATTACAGGCGTAAGCCACCACACCCAGCCCATTTTTAATGCTTTTCTAGTCATTAAAATTAAATTTGCTCATCTTTATTTAAAACAAAATATAGGCTGGGCGCAGTGGCTCTGTAGTTCTGTAGTCTGTAGTCCTAGCACTTTGGGAGGCCGAAGTGTATGGATCGCTTGAGCCCAGGAGTTCAAGACCAGTCTGGGCAACATGGTGAAACCTCTTCTCTACAAAAAATACAAAAACTAGTCAGGCATGCTGGCACAAACCTGTAGTCCCAGCTACTTGGGAGGCTGAGGTGAGAGGATTGCTTGAATCCAGGAGATCGAGGCTGCAGTGAGCTGTGACTGCACCACTGCACTTAAGCCTGGGTGAGACTGTGTCTCAAAATATAATAAAATAAAAAATTTATAATATATGTATATCCAGAGTATATATATTGTATAAAACCTATACGTATGTGTAAATATATGTAATTAATTCTTCCTTTTTCTGGTTGATTCATTCACTTATGCTTTAACACTAAACAAAAAGGATGGCTGCAGGGTGGCCTACATGGTAAACGGGATGAGGGATTGTGATGGTTAGTTTTTATGCATCAGCTTGGCTGGGCCATGGTGCCCAAATATTTGGTCAAACATTATTCTGGTTGTTTCGGTAAAGGTTTTGTTGCTGTCGTTGTTGTTTTAGGAGATTAACACTTATATTGGTGGACTTTGAGTAAACCAGATTGTCCTCTGAAATGTAAGTAGGCCTCATCCAATCAGTTGAAGGCCTTAACAGAACAAAGACGGACCTCACACTAGCTAGGAGGATTGGACTGTCTCTCTCCCCTGGTTCTCCAGCCTGCTGGTCTACCCTTCAGATTTTAGACTTACCAATCTCCTACAATCCTGTATGACAATTCATTAAAATAAATCTCTCTTTATATGTATATGAAAGCTAGAACTGGCAAAATGACCCCAACTGAAAAGAGGTTCGAAGGGGACAGGGAGGATTGACTGGGAACCTCTCAAAAGACAACTGTAATTGCTTAAATGGACCGTTCCTAACCAACTTTTCTTCCTATGAAGAATTTGTTAGTGTCAAATTACTACTGATGTTAGTGACATCAGTAGCACCTGATGTCATTCTGGAAGACCCATCGCTCATCTATCTCACTGGGCTAGAAGCATAGGCATAATTCTATCACAGATGCAGGTGCCGCCGGGGCCACACTGGCTTCTGGAGAGCTGCAGAATCCTGACAGTGCAGAAACTGAACACGGCTCTCACTCATGGTCCCATCTTCCCTCTACTGATACTCTTCTCCCTGTTTCTTCATTTGCTTACCATCATTTTTTTCCATTATGTTCCATGTATACTGTAGGCAGCTTTAAATCTTTCCCAGAACCAAGGAGGGTATGAATAAAAAAGGGGGGTGAAGGTGCCGGGGGTCCATCAGGCACGCTGCTGGACATCCTCAGGAACAGAGGCACTGCCTGCATCACAAAATTGCTGGAACCAGATGACAACCTAGCTCCTGCCAAAAGCCTCCTCCCCTCCCCACCTACGTTTGCAAAGCGCTCATTCCCGGATTTAAAGAACACAACCCAACAGTATTATCGTATAGTTAACTAGTACATTTTTCTCCTTTTATTTATGGAATGTGCAAATGTTAGTCAGTGCCCTGAGGAGTGTTCAGAAATTCAAGATACATTAAATGATTTATAAGTGACAGCACCCATACTGGAAGAGACATAAACAAGGACACCTTTATAGTATAACTCAGTTACCAGTAAGCCAAATTTCTAACTCCACTAAAACACAAGCCTAACTCCTTTGTGTCAATTCATATCATAAAAGATCCTTAATGGAACCAAGACTCTTTTCTCCTTTTCCAAATTCATTGTTCTTTTTATTAATACAAGCCTAAATTCCTAACCTGTCTTGCTTAAGTTCTAAATTTATTTCAGTACTTCAAGAATTTAAGTGGTGTTTGGGCATGGTGGCTCACGCCTGTAATCCCGGCACTTTGGGAGGCAGAGGTGGGAGGATCGCTAAAGGAGTTCAAGACCAGGACCAGCCTGGGGTCAGCAAAGCAAGACCCTGTCAAAAAAAAAAAAGGGAAAGAAAGAAAAGGAGAGAGAGAGGAGGGAGGGAGGGAGGGACGGAGGGAGGAGAAAAGAAAGGAAAAGAAAAGTAGAAGAGGAAGAGTGGATGTGGGGGTGTAAATTGATGCAACTTTCCTAGGAAGCCATTTGGCAGTAAACATCAAGGGCCTTAAAAATGTTCCTATACTTTTACTCAGTAATTCTACTTCTGAGAACTTGCCTGCAGAAAAATACTGAAATGTTGATCAATGATATACGAAACTGGATTACATACAAAGAGGTGCATTTCATGTATTAAAAAAAAAGGGCAAAAAACTGGAAATAATCCCAACAGCTAACAATAGGAGAATTGTTCACTTATGAAGCAGTCATGGGATATATTGCTCTGTGGTTGTTAATGACGATGTGTGCACCACGCTTTAACTACCTTGCTGCACAGTCGTAACCACCTGAGAAACGTTAGTGATAGAAAGATAAACAGAAAAAATACGAAATAGAACTACAAACACAGTACACCCTCAAGCATCGTACACACAGACATCCACAAATACGTAATTGGAGAAAATACACCAAAATTATCTGAGGGATGGGATTATGGGTATAATTTTCTTTTTCACGTTTCCATTTTCCAATGTTCGACAAGGAGTAAGTACCCACTTCTATGATTAGGAACTGAAATAAAAGTTGTATTTAAAATAGAAAGTAGCATACAAATCCACCACAAAGAAAATTATGGATTGCAATGTATTCCTTTTTATTAAATTATAAAACTGTTGTCAATACACGTGCTTTTGGAAATAGTGTTTTCCTCAAGTATCTGCTTTTGTGCAGCACTTGGTTTTAAACAAACAAAAAATTTCAACACCAACTTCTTGGTCTCCAAGCTATTGAGCACTTATAGCCAAACTATCAAGTATAGCTATGATATATACAGTCTGAATTTAGGGAAAATATTACAAAGACAAATGCCTTGAAAAGATGACACAGTGCAGGGAAAGCTACAGCTATTAAGATGGTATAAAAACTTAGTCAAAATGTTTTAGTCCATTATGGCTCTGCCTAAAGCTTCAAAGGAAGAAAATTTAAGACACTTCTCATCCAAGGCACTTTAGAGAGTTGCAATAAAGTACTTCTTTGAATTTAGTTTGAGTCCAACAGTATTTTTTATTCCTTTTTCACATTCTGACTCACACTGAAACAGTCCTTGAAGGCAGCTATTAATGAGGAAAAATAGTTATTGCTTCTTAATATACATATTAAAAGTATGCAAACAGAATGCAGATTTTGGTCCACTGAAAGCAAGTAACAGGATCTGACTGTGGTGTTCTGCTTAATTCTGAGCAAAAAACCACAGACTCCTCTAACCCAGTCCCACAAACAGAGCCTTCAGTTCTGAATTTGCACCGGCTGTCCCCTGGGTTCTCTACGAGGACACACAAGCTAGAGTACCACCACGTCTCCATGGTGCATTCTATCTGGAGAAGAACCATCCCGGCGGCCTGGCAGGACCGGCTAGTCCGATGCCGTGGCAGGCGGGCCCGGGAGAATCCACGCTCAGACATCTATAATTCTGTGTCCCGGTATCGGGCGGACTGGCCATAGTAACCGCGCTTGGAGTGTTCCGACAGCTGCTGGCGGTACTCCTCTTCCTCGGCGTCACTGCCATAACTTCCTCTGGTATCCTGATAAAGTCTGGAAGGAGCTTTCTGTGGCTCAGGGGGTCTGGAACTAACAAAGAAAGGGTGTTAAAGACATTTTGAGCACATCCATTCCTCCGGCTGCCCAGGGAGGCATGGCTCGGAGCACAGAGGCTGAGCATACTGAGCAGATCACTTACCTCTGAGCCACATTCTACAGAGCAACCAGAGGCATCCCGGGTCCTGCTCCAGGTTCGTAATAAGTCAAATCCAATGCCCACTTGGGCGGTGAGTGAGGAAGCCGGCCAGGTGCCCCTGACCTAAGAATCTCCCTGTTGGACAGGGGGAGCCCTCCTCACCCCTAAGCTCCCTGGCTAGTCTCACCCAGCAGCGAGAGTTCTCTGTCAGTTTCAGTCTGTCATACCCAAGAACTCTTTGTTGTCAGAGGCAACCTGGTTGACTGTGTTACCATTCAACTGGTAAAGAAGAAATTTTCTTCCAGTTTCCTATTGCTGGAAAAGTAGACTTCAGCTTCCAGATAGAATGGCCACAAGAGGCCAGGTACAGTGGCTCACACCTGTAATCCCAGCATCTTGGGAAGCCGAGGCGGACGGAGGTCAGGAGTTCGAGACCAGCCTGGCCAACATGGTGAAACCCTGTCTCTATTAAAAATACCAAAATTAGCTGGGTGTGGTGGCACACACCTGTAATCTCAGCTACCTTGGAGGCCGAGGCACAAGCATCGCTTGAACCTGGGGGACAGAGGTTGCAGTGAGCTGAGATTGCACCAGTGCACTTCAGCCTGGGCGACAGTCACTCTGTCTCCAAAAAAAAAAAAAAAAAAAGAATGGCCACAAGAAAATGTGACTTTTTTTTTTTTCTATTCTCGGAAGCAGGAAGCAATCCAGTATAAAACTTCAACAGGAAGACACTGTGAACATTCCTTCTGTTTGGGTGGCATTTACCGAGACTGCTCATTTGCTTGTCACGGTCCCTTCAGACCTCAGGGCAGCACAAGTGGTCTGACTTTGCTGGATGATGCAAAGGAATTAAGAATCTTGGCTGAGAGGCAACAAACAGTGACAAGACAGGTCTAAGCCCCAGGAATTCTGCTCATGTGCTAACCATGGGCAATGTAACATAACCAGGCTCCAATGTGTCAAAAGTACTGGCTTGAAACATCGATGATTACACTTTGTCAGAGTTTTAGCACACAAGCAAACTATGCAGAAGTTTTGACTCTGTAATCTTTACAATTAAATTTGATGGAATGAGTAAGACAAACAGTCATCCTGTGGGAAAAAAATCCTCCTGTTACCCTGAAATTTGGGTAAAGGAAATTCTTTCTTTGAGCCCCAGTCCTTGAGAAGTCCCCGCCTTAGACTTGCACCTGCTGGGCAGCCCTTACCTCGTGTGCTGGGGCAGGCTGGGGTCTGGCTTGTGCGATTTGATTGGAACTGCGTAGATATCAGGATGCTTCTGGGCAATTTCGATCTGTGGTAATTAAAAAAGAAAAGAACAAGAGCAAAAGAATGAACCACTGGGCACTCTGCTTGCTGGTTTCCTGCTGGTCCCACCCTTTCCCCATATCCTACTTATTTTCCCATCCCATTTCAAGAAGAGGAAACACAGAGGCGGCTTCCTCATTTCCACGGTTATGTGCAGTACACATCAGACAGGAAAACTGCTTAAAAGGAATGGAACTTCGACACATGCTACAACCTGGATGAACCTTGAGGACATCATGCTAAGGGAAATAAGCCAATCACAAAAAGACCAATAGTGTATGATTCTACTTATAGGAGGTTCCTACACTGTCCAAGTCACAGAAAACAGAAAATAGAGGGGTGGGTGCCAGGGATTGTGGGGAGAGGAGAATGGTGAGTTAGTATTTAATGGGTATGGAGTTTCACATGGGGAGGATAAAAAATTTGGGGGATGGACGGTGGTGATGGCTGAACAGCGATGTGAAGGTACTTAATGCCGCTGAACTCAACATTTTAAAATGGTTGAGGGTGGGTGCAGTGACTCATGCCTGTAATCCCAGCACTTTGGGAGGCTGAGGAGGGTGGATTGCTTGAGCCCAGGAGTTAGAGACCAGCCTAGCAACATGACAAAACCTTGTCTCTTCAAAAAATATGAAAAATTAGCGGGGTGCAGTGGCATGTGCCTGTGGTCACGGCTATTCAGGAGGCTGAGGAGGGAGCATCTCCTGAGCCTAAGAGGTTGAGGCTGCAGTGAGCTGTGATCGCACCACTACACTCCAGCCTGGGTGACAGAGGGAGACCCTGTCTCAAACAAAACAAAACAAAACAAAAACAAAAACAAAAACAAAACAAATAAAACAAAAGAAAAAAGTGGTTGAAATGGTAAATTTTATGTTATGTATATTTTACCACAAGGAAAGAAAAATGCTCAGATGTACTGCTGTTGTTGTGCTAGACCTGAAAGAAAACTCCCACATCTACTGGGCAAATATACTCCACAGATCTTTAGTTAAATTCTTCTTTGATGTCTGAAAAGTTCTATGTGCACATGGTAAACAAATTCAAACAGCTCAGAAAGTACAACCTATGGGCCTTTCTGTTTTAGCACCCAAAGTTTGCTTGGTTTCCATGGCAAATCTGGGAGCTAATGAAGACATGTTTAAAAGAAAAGAAAAAAAAAATCACATTCTAATTAAAACGACTTCTGAGAGGCACCGATTCTCTCCTCACACTTCCTCATTCCAGAACCCTATACAAAGTCCTGTGTATAAAGAGCAGAATCTTCTTCCCCTATATTGTCAAGTTTTCTTCATTGGAAGAACAAGGGACGTGCTGGGAGCTAGCAATCTGAAGTGACACACACAGCCCCTGCCTTGGGTGCAGTGTGTGTGAACAACCCTGTCACATCTGCAGCAGTGGAAAAGGGGCTGTCCGCTGTTATACTGAAATCAGACTTATTTAAAACTCTTATTGAGGATGCGTAGTTTAAAAACAATTACCCTTGCATTCTGTGCTTCCTGGAGTTCCTGCATTCTCTGTAATCTGGCCTTGTGATCCATCTTCTCAAATATTTTGACTTTGCCCAGGACTGATTTGGGAGCATTATCTTGCTCCTCACTGCTCTCTCCCACCTCCTCACCCTCTTGAGGAGGGATGGGAGTGGAGGGCTTCAGTATAGACCGCCCAAAGGCAGGTTTTGCTGCAACAGGAGGAGGATAACCTTTGGTAGATGCCGCAGGAGTTTCATTACCAGCAACGGCAGAGGGGTTTGACTTATATTCATAGGATTTGGAGAAGTCATAGGATTCTTCTTTGTTCTGGGTTTTGGCCTGCAGAGAGCAATGACACGTTTTTACCTTGGGCTTTTAACTTTATTTTCAAATCTGTATTAGTGATTTAATACACTCCATTTCCTGATCAGTTTCCAAAGGTGGTCCACAAATGCCATTCTGACAAGGAATGTAATACAGCAGGGTAAACGGCCACTGGCCGGGCTTCCTGAGCCCTACATCCCTTCCTACGTTAGATTATCAGGAATGCCAGGAAGCCAAAAAGGAGCAGGGAAAGTGCTGGGAGGGCTGTGGTTGCCGGAGGTAAGATCAGACCTGGAATAATTTTGTTCTAGAAGAGGTTAGCATCTTGGAGAAGATCTCAGAACAATTCAGGCTTTGGGACTGCAAGAGTAGGCTTCTGAGGTCACTGCTGCACCGAGGGTACATGAGCCGGCCCAGGTGAGACCCATGTCCAGCTGAGGAATGAGACTGGGGTGGGGAGCGAGGGGAGCACTGCTTCACGCTAGCAGCCACTTCTCCTTCACACTTCGTCTTGCCCAGCTTGCAAATTTTCGCTGATGTATTTTATGAGGTCACTTATTATTATTACTTAGTACCTATCACATTTACTACTTCTGATGGCTCACACAATCAATTATGGCTTTCTTCTCATCTAAATTATTGAGTTAGGCCAGGCGCAGTGGCTCACACCTGTAATCCCAGCACTGTGGGAGGCCAAAGTGGGTGGATTACCTGAGGCCAGGAGTTCAAGATGAGCCTGGCCAACATGTTGAAACCGCGTCTCTACTAAAAATACAAAAATTAGCTGAATGTAGTGGTGCACGCATCTAAGTCCTAGCTACTCGGGAGGCTGAGGCAAGAGAATCACTTGAGCCCAGGAGGTAGAGGTTGCAGTGAGCCAAGACTGCACCACTACACTCCAGCCTGGGCAACAGAGCGAGACTCCATCTCAAAAAATAGTAACAATAAATAATAAATTATTGAGTTAAATAGATTTTATTTGGGTATAAGGAAAAACATAGAGTCATAGCTCTGATTCTGACTGGAGGTAAATAATATTTTGATATAAGCTCTTGTGTCTTTCTGTTCTGGATAATGATTATTAAACAAATAAGCAGCTCTCTTAAAGAGAGGCATTGTAAGCAGTGGTAATGATTATTCTCTTTAGCAAATCACCAGTAAGAATTATCTGGTGCATCTAGGCCGGGAGCGGTGGCTCACGCCTGTAATTCCAGCACTTTGGGAGGCTGAGGTGGGCAGATCACGAGGTCAGGAGATAGAGACCATCCTGGCTAACACGGTGAAACCCCGTCTCTACTAAAAAAAAAAAAAAAAAAATACAAAAAATTAACCGGGCGTGGTGGCGGGTGCCTGTAGTCCCAACTACTCAGGAGGCTAAGGTAGAAGAATGGCATGAACCTGGGAGGCGGAGCTTGCAGTGAGCCGAGATCAGGCCACTGCACTCCAGCCTGGGCAACAAAGCGAGACTCCGTCTCAAGAAAAAAAAAAAAAAAAAGAATTATCTGGAGCATCTAAATCAGACTGTGGACAAAAAACTTTAGCTGGACAGCAAAAGAAAAACAGATTCTGCAATTGGTGATTCTAGGTATGCAGTATTTTTTCTTTACAATCTTTTAACAACAAAAAAAATAACACTAACAGCCCTAAAATTATATGTTCTCCTAATATTGCCTTTCCTTCCTTTTTGCCCTTCCCTAATGTGGGGGATTCACCCAACAGGCCAAAAGACAGGCTCTAATAGAGAACACAGTGAGTCAGAACCGTAATTAAACACCATCTCAGTCTGCATGCTCCTCCCTGGCTGTCCAGGAGGTTCCAGAGGCATCTGCTTCCTCTTCCTTCCCATTCTGGGCTTCCCAGCCACGTACCTTGGGCGGCTCTGGCTTGAATGCTGGGGGCGGGCTATTGTCCCTAAGTTGATCGCTGCTAGCAGCCCTCCTCATCTGAGCTCGTGGCTCTGGGCTGGGTTTCCTTATGCTCTACAAGACATAAAGGTTCATTCACAACAAGAACATCCAAGCAGAGAGAATAGAGCACTCGACTGCTTTGGAGGAGTTCTGCAAACTTGAGTAAGTTCAGAAGTTGAGGTCCTGAGCCGGTGCTTCTTTACTGGACAGGCAGACACCATCACCAAATGCTTCAGACACATTTTTAAAAACTGGCTGCATCCAATGTAGAGTCTCTTCCGTTAAAGCACAGTTTTTTAAGAACTCTCTAAAAGTCTAAAATCTCTTGTGTCACTAATATCTATGTCTATAGGCATTTGGGAGTTAATTTATTCTTTACAACTTGTCTAGCATAAACTAATTTGTTGCTGTGGTAATGGTGTATTTTTCTCCCCCTTCAGTTTGTTGTTTTGGGTTTTTTGTGTTTTTTTTAGGGTAGTTCTATTTCATAAAGAAAAAAATCATTTACTGGAATGAGCTAAGATGCTAGAGAGAAATCCACAGCAATAATTATCCAAATATATGAACAATCCCATCTACAAAGATCATTATTCCAGCATTCTCTGAGGTGCAACTAATAATTGCTAACTTGGCTGTGACTTTACAGTGTCTGTCAATGTGATTTCAAGGATCCCATAAGCTATCTAATCACAGTGGATGCCCAGTACATGTGATCAGATGAAGGTTTGATCATGAACTCAAATAAAAAACTGAAATACAAGAGAGAAGGAAACTGATGGGGAAACACTCAAGAGCTTTGGCAAGATTAGAAAGGTTAAAAGCAGGATGGGGAAGAAAAGCAAGGACATCTAAGAGTACAGAGAGAAACCTAATCAAAGGTTACAAGTACATACAACAATACTGCATGGGAAGGAATGTTCCGCTAGTAATTTGGACAGCCGGCACATAAAGCCATTCTGTTTATCCGTCGCACCTGAGGGCATGGGTGTGAGGAGTGCTGGCCCCTCAAGCTCTTCTGAAGTCCACCTGCCTGTCCCACTTTCCCACAGACTCAACCATGCCAGCGTGGACTCAGAGCGAGAGACTCCCTGGAAGTCATCTGCTCCAACCCCTAGGAATGCCTTCCACAGCACCCTGAACACACAGCTGTCCACGAGAGTGCAAGGAAAACACCAGGCTCTCCTGCTCCTGCCCGTGGCCTGCCTCGCCTCACCTCCTCGTGCTGCACCGGCTCTGAGGAGCGGGTGATGGACGACACCAGCAGCTCCTCGGCTGGCTCATCCAGCTCATTGTCAGTGTAGGCGCCTCCTTCGCCGTCCGTGTCTTCAAAGTCACTGATGAGGCGGCTGTCGCAACTCAGATAGTCCGCGCCCATGGCGGTTAAGTAGGACATGCGGTCTTCAGGGTCATCATCCATCCCTTCCATCTAGAGGAATTTGTGTCGGAGGGTCAGTGGGGTCTGACGTGGCTCCTGGGAGTGGGGACTCAAGAAAATTCCCAAGGACACAGCCAAGTGACTGAAACCTTGATGTGCTCGCCAGGGAAGGCATCTTTTATTTTTCTCCCTGAAATCACTTGGCTTTGGTACAATGTTGATATTATGGACATTTTTGTGCAGGAACTCAAATTAGGGGCCCTACAGCCTATCTGTGCTACCATCCATCCTACACACCGCAGCTAAGCCACACTGCCTCAGACTGTCTTGCTTTTCTTCTGAATCCAGCTCCTTCACAGCCTGTTCTCCTGGTACCATTCTCCTAGTAGTATCAACACATGCACACTGCCTTGTGCTACACTCACATCCATGCCTCTACAAGATTCTCAGACCCTCAAAGGCAGAAGGTACGTCCTGTTCAACTTGTCCTCCCCAGGGAAGCTTGCATAGAGCCTTCCAAGCTGGAAGCACGCCATAGATGCCAGATACTTTGACTAAACATCTAGTTCTCAAAGAGCAAGACTTAGTCAATTCTGCAACAAAATCAGTCACTGTAAAGTCTCACAAAACTACTCAGTTCAGCTGGTGTACAGGATACTAGCACCAAAAGCTTCTAGAATAAAAGGGGCCACAGAATCTCCCTCTTTCCTCCCTGAAGCGCAGCCGTGTGTGAGCTATCTCCACCAGGGAGAAGCGATCCAATTCTGGAGGCCTACACAAATTCCCTAACACTCTCATATCACCCATTCAAACTCTCAGAACGATGGCACATTCTCAACCAACCTTTTTGTCTAAGTAATTCCGACTCCATTAGCTTTTCTTCTTTTTATTAATGTTTAGCCGTATTCTCCAAGTTGCTTGACCTCACCTCTCATCTGCACTCTAAGTTTCCCACGTCCTTAGTAAGCTGTGGAGCTCAGCATGAGATCTTGTAAGCTCTGATTAGTGTACTTGGAATATAACACTAGTTACTACGTTAAAAGTAAAAGGGAAGTGAATGCAGGGCTGCACACGTCACATTCTGCTCTTCTTTTAAAAGTCCCTTCATTTTTATTAGTTGATCAGAGAATTTATGAAATTTCAAACTTGATTAGCACACATGTGAGCATCACTTCAAATGGGCATGGCTTGACTACATTCACTGCCCTCTTCAGGAAAGTTTCAGAACAGGGACTCTCACCTCATAGCAGCATATCCATGCCACATACCTTTCCTTCAGAGACCCAAACCGCTTCTCCTTGCTGATGCTGAATAGTGTCCTTTAAGCTGCCGAACCAGCTATCATTGGCTGAATTTAGGTTGATTGTAGCTATAGAAATATAAACAAAAAGGTCTTCATTAATTTCCAGAGCCATGTTTATTAAGGATGCTATTTGACATAACTTATACTCATTTCTGTGATATTTGAATTAAGACTTTGGTAGACGCAAGAAAATGTTGGCATATCTTTGAATACTAAACTCCTTTTAATGAATGCAATTAAAACTATTAACCATGTAGCTGTCTGAGTTCACATTATAGGATGTGATAAAGCTAAAAATAGATTTTTAGAATGTTTATTTTCAGAAAAGCTAACTTTAAGAAATGTTTTTAAAAAGTGTTTTCGGCTGGGTGTGGTGGCTCACGCCTGTAATCTCAGCACTTTGGGAAACTGAGGCGGGCAAATTGCCTGAGGTCGGGAGTTCAAGACCATTCCTGCCACATGGTGAAACCCCATCTCTACAAAAATACAAAAATTAGCCGGGCGTGATGGCAGGTGCCTGTAATCCCAGCAACTAGGGAGGCTGAGGCAGGAGAATCCCTTGAACTCTGGAGGCGGAGGTTGCAGTGAGCCAATATCATGCCACTGCACTCCAGCCTGGGCGACAGGGCAAGAATCTGTCTCAAAAAATAAAAAAGCCAAGAACAAAAAATGTGTGTTTTCAGGAACAAAGATACATCTAAAACAAATATACGCAAGCTGCCATGGCTCATGCCTGTAATCCCAGCACTTTGGGAGGCATAGGTGAGTGGATAACTTGAGGCCAGGAGTTTGAGATCAGCCTGACCAACCCAGTCTCTACTAAAAATACCAAAATTAGCTGAGTGTGGTGACGCACACCTGTGGTGACACACACCTGTGGTTCCAGCTACTCAGGAGACTGAGGCACAAGAACTGCTTAAACCCAGGAGGTGCAGGCTGCATTGAGCCGAGATCGCACCATTGCACTCCAGCCTGGGTGACAGAGCAAGATTCTAAAGATCATTTACATAGACAGGTATATCACAAATAAGAAAAATATACACTAATATACTGTTGGCTACCTCCAATAAAATACTAAAAGTAACACTTAAACATAAAGTTGTCCCTTGGTATCTGTAGAGGATTGGTTCCAGGACACCCTCCACTTGGATACCAAAATCCACAGATGCTCAAGTCCCTGATACAAAATGACATAGTATTTGCATACGCCTTATGTACATCCTCTTATATATTTTAAATCATCTCTGGATTACTTGTAATTCCTAATACAATGTAAATGCTACACAAATCGTTGTTATACTATATTGTTTAGGGAATAATGACAAGAAAAAAAACCTGCACATGTTTAGATGTAACCATCCATTTTATCACTCAAATATTTCCTATACGTGGTTAGTTGAACTCATGGATGTGGAAACTACAGATATGGAGAGCTGACTGTATATCATTTTGATAGACTTACACATTTTAGAATATACATATGGATTAAACAAACTCAACCAGTTTTTTCTACTCAGAACAAAGTATATCTTACATAATAGCACTTACTATGCATTAATCAGTTACTTTCCAAGTACCTTACCTGAATTAGGTCATTTCATGATTACACAAACTTTGCAAGGTAGGTATTGCTATGATGCCCGTCTTATGGATGAGAAACCAAGACAGAGTAGTGAAATTAACTAGCCCAAGGCCGCACACCAAGCAAGTGTGAAGCCTGGATGCAAGCTCAGAAGATTGCTTTCAGAGCCTATGGCCTCAGTCACTACACTACATGGCCCATCTAAAACAGAAATTTACAGCACAGATATAAAATACCAACAAAGTACAACATATGCCATTTCTTCAGCAATATGTATTATGGACCTAACGGAGATAAACGAGACAAGCAAGTCGGGTAAATTTTACCCCTAAAATTATCAGACTGCAGGTAAATCAGGATTTCTTTTAAACTACATTGCCATGGCCTCTGTAATGTATTATCACTTCTAAAGCCAAAAATAACCATTAAGCAAATTTTGTGAGCAAGGATGCTTCAGGTTTTCCTCCAAGTAACATAGCTTTCTTCTGTTTAAGAAGTTCTGACAGTGACCTTGGAAAATCCTGAATGAGCTTACAATTTCCTTGGTTATTAATTATTTACAACATTGAAATACACTGATCCATTGGACAACCCGAAGAAAATGAACTTTGGTTCCATGGACTTCTATATTCCTATTATGGTACTCTGCAAAGATTACTGTGTTTTTCTCACAGCTAAAATATTATACTTAAAAATAGAAGTGAGATTTTGTACGCCAGAGACAAAATGAGGGATTTACACTAAATATATACAAAATGTTAAACAGTCTTTTAAAGCTTTATGTTGTAGCTGTCTAAGTATGGTCTGTATTCATCATAAAGAAAACTTAAAAGGGCCATTTGTGAGATGCAGGAAATATGTTCTTGCCCCTTGATAAAATAAAGAATATCACAAAACCTCTTATTGAATTCACATTAACAGTCAAGTTTATGAATAAAAATTGAGAGCTTCACAGTAGCTAACTTCCTGAGCTGCATGTAAAGGTAACATCCAACTCATGCTTTGACCCCTTTTTAACAGGCAAGTGCACAGACATGAGGCTTCCTTCCCTTGACTCTGCTGAATTAAGTACCTTTGGCTTATTATTGGATTATCTCATTCTGCTTCTCAGATTCTTTGCCTTAGAGCAACACTAGTTAATTATCTGTTGCTCCCAACCTCTGGGCTATGCCTATAACCCCTTGGATAGACTTAATCTATCTTTTGAGCTCAAGAAAGTGAAATACTGAAAGGATGCTCACTCAGCCACTGCCTTAGTTGGGAGTACTGAGGTTCTGAGGGCATGTGTGTCCAGCCCTGACATGTATGGTCAGTGCTACTTCCCCCTCCCCAGCCAATGAGGTTTGGAAGTACCAAGAACAACAGCAAAAGGTAATATCTAAGACTAGAGGGTTTAGGAAAAGGGAGAAATGGGGAATGCCTGCTAATGGGTATGGGGTGTCTTCGGGGATGATAAAAATGTTCTAAGATTGATTGATTGATTGTGATGACAGCTGTACAACTCTGAACATACTAAAACCCACTGAATTGCATACTTTTTTTTTTTTTTTTTTTTTTTTGAGACAGGATCTCATTGTCGCCCAGGTTGGAGTGCTATAGTGCAATCTCGGCTCACTGCAACCTCCAGCTCCTGGGCTCAAGTGATCCTCCCAGCTCAGCCTCCCGAGTAGCTGGGACTACAGGTACCCACCACCACGCCCAGCTAATTTTTGTATTTTTAGTAGAGACAGGGTTTCATCATGTTGCCCAGGCTGGTCTCAAACTCCTGAGCTCAAGTGACCTGCCCACCTTGGCCTCCCAATGTGCTGGGATTACAGGTGTGAGCCACCATGACCAGCTGAACTGTATACTTTCAATGGGTAAATTATATGGTATGTAAGTCAAATCTCAATAAAGCTTTTCATGTGCCTGGGTTAACAGTGGCACACTAGACACCCCTCTAAATGGGCAACCAACAGCAAAGGTATCCGGCTAGGGGGCCCAGCATCTTCCTTCTGTTTTCTGTGGTCAACCAGCTAGTCTATAATCCTTTGAGAAATCAGGAATTAAAATTCTACAATTTAGTATAAAAGGGTAGCCCCATTTGGGTCTCTAAATCCATAATTCAACTTAAATGATCTTCAAACCATGAACTGAATGTTTTGAAGACTCCAAGAAAACATGTAACTCAAAGATTGTTTTTTTAAAAAAAAAAAATTTTGTGATACGCAAATGTATTTTATAGCAAATTTTTAAAAATTGGTAGTTGGGGAGGCAAGCCTAACGCTTAAACTTATTATGACAAGTCAACTTGCTTTTGGGCAAATCTCAGAATAAAGCTTCTCCTGTTTAACTGAGAAGTACTGTAAGTACTGTAGGCCTTCAGCCTAGTTCTTCCTCTACAATGCACTGTTTCCCTTCCCGATTTCCTACATCCTCACATGAACCCCAAATTTAACTCTCTGAGGGAAGACCCTAGTCATTCAGTGTACTCAGATAAAAGCAGGGGGGAAAATAAAGTGTGGGTAGTTTTAACTTCATTTGTAATCACTTCAGCCTCAGTTTTTTAATCTGTTAAAAGGAAGGGCTACATTACGCGACCCCTTTTGGGATTAGAATATGTCTGTGCTGTAACATATGTACAATATTGGACAGTTATGGACACCATAGTTTAGTCTGGGCTCAGCCATACACCAGAATTGTGACTATGCCAAAGTGCTGGCCTTTCTTATGGCCTAATAAGACAGCACACATGTAAGGCTGTACCACTCTTCACTATATTACTAATATGTTACTATATTATTGTATAGTAATAATAATACTAGTAAAAAGGACAGAAAAGATATTGATAAACATACCAAGAGTATGAGTACTTAAGACTACATTCACAGAAATCTAGTTTATGATGGACCATTTCCTCCTCTGCATTTGGTTAAACTATCTCTCATTTGGCCACAGTGGTAAGTAGTGCATCTCTCTTTAACAAGAAAAACCAAGTTACACTAAAACAAGCATCTAATGTGAACACAATCATTCACCCCCATCCTCTCCAGTATCAGAGATATGCTAAAAATGACATGGGTGGATGATGATGGGCAATGAACTCAATAAGCTATCCTCATCCTGAGGGTATCATATCCTTGCAGTCTCCTCATGTTGCCCCCACAAAATAATGCCCCGCATGACCACAAAACTTATGTAACCCTTTAAAACTCTTAATAATCCCATATGCACAGAATTCATCATTTATATAGATAGTGAACATTTTGTTATTAAAATATGTCACGTTATTAGACCATTTTACTTTCATGAGTAATAGCAATGGGTCTTTGTTTCATGGACTTAAAAATATATTCTATTAGGTAAATCTTTAAACATGTACAAAAGTACAGATAGCAGTTTAATGAACTCCCATGTACATATCAACCAATTCAACAACTAACAGCTACCAAGTCTCGGCCAGTCTTGTCCTGTCTATAATCCCATCTACTCTCTTCACTCCAGACTATTTAGGCAAATTCCCAACATTATATTAGGTCAACCATAAATATTTTATTTAGTATGCATTCCTAAAAGAACTTTGTTTAAAAAAGATCACAATATTATTATTACACCTAACAAAGAAGAGTAATAAATCTTTAAATCATCTAATACTCAGGGTGTCCAAGTTTCTAGTTTGGAGATTTTTTTTTTTTTTTTTTTTTTTTTAAGAGACAGGGTCTTGCTCAGTCACCCAGGCAGGAGTGCAGCGGTGCCATCATGGTTCACTGCAGCCTTGAACTCCTGGCTCAAGCGATCCTCCCACCTCAGCCATAGGCATGTACCACCATGCTTGGCCCTTTATAGTAGAGACAGGATCTCACCATGCTGCTCAGGCTGGTCTCCATCTCCTGGGTTCAAGTGATCCTCCTGCCTTGGCCTCCCAAAGTGGGAGGATTACAAGTGTTACCCACCATGCCGGACAGGGATATTTTTAAATAATGAAACCAAGTTCCTTTTGCTTTGTGAGTTAATACATGTATTGATGGCGAGTACTGAACAAAGACACAATGTCTACAGAGATGTAGGTGTTCGGCCTGGCTCAATCACTAGCCTTATAGTCTCACAGGAAAATCTGAACTTCATCAAAATGGCTAACTATTACCATATCATGGATCTTTAGGATCATTTTCAAATAGACAAAATTACAAAGTTCAATATACAAATGCCATTGGTCTAACATCTCGTTTTATAGGATTAACTATTTTTCAAGGAGTCATGAACACGATTTCAAATTCTCCATTCAGATTAATTAGTCATTTCTTCTATTCTTCAATTCTCTATTTCTCATTTTTGAGCAAAGGCACAATATTTACATTTCACTTACCTGTAAAAAGGTGTGCACACGTTTTTTTAAGCTTGTTGGCTTGATCAAATAACTTTCGAGAACTTTTGTTGGACGCTGGATTTAACCTTTGTCTCATGGTTTTGACACCTTGTCTGGAGTCTGGGTTGAAAAAAATCACAATTGGGAACCACTGGGTGTAATTCAACAGGTCCACAGCTTTCGGAGTCACATCCAGTAGTGCATGCTTATCCTGTTACAAATGGGGAACAGTTATATAAATGGGTATATAAAGTAATATAGCATCAAAGACTTTGTTTTAATAAGTAAAGGCTGTATGAGACATATCTTGTTTGTTTATTTATTTACTTATTTGAGATGAAGTCCCGCTCTGTTGCCCAGGCTGGAGTGCAGGGGTGCAATCTCAGCTCACTGTGACCTCCGACTCCCGGGTTCAAGCAATTCTCCTGTCTCAGCCTCCTGAGTAGCTGGGATTACAGATGCCCACCACCACCATGGCCAGCTAATTTTTGTATTTTTTGTAGAGACAGGGTTTCACCATGTTGGCCAGGCTGGTCTCAAACTCCTGACTTGAGGTGATCGCCTGCCTCTGCCTCCCAAAGTGCTGGGATTACAGGTGTGAACCACCATACCCGGCCTATCTTGTAAATTTAAATCAAGAAGCAGAACACATTTCCTTCCACATAATGCCCACTTCAATATTATCAATGTGTTAGAACTTCTGATAAAATGAATTAACACATTATTTGGTATAATGCTGAGAACTCTGAAAAAAAAAAAAACAGTATGTTGCTGCCAGAAAACAGTGACTGGTTTCCACACAGTGAAATGGTTTGCATTCACATTGTCTTTTTTTTTTTTTTTTTTTTTTTGAGATGGAGTTTTGCTCTCGTCGCCCAGGCTGGAGTGCAATGGTGCCATCTCGGCTCACTGCAACCTCCGCCTCCTGGGTTCAAGCGATTCTCCTGCCTCAGCCTCCTGAGTAGCTGGGACTACAGGCACCTGCCACCACGCCCGGCTAATTATAATTTTAGTAGAGACAGGGTTTCACCATGTTGGCCAGGCCGGTCTCTAACTCCCGACCTTAGGTGATCTACCCGCTTCAGCCTCTCAAAGGGCTGGGATTACAGGTGTGAGCCACTGCACCTGGCCAATTTTTTATTATTAACATTTAATGATTAAGGTACAGATACTATTCTAAAAGTGACTGCAGCAAACCATGATCTAATTATTTCTGAGAACATGGTCTGTGGATGAATTTTCTCACCTGTTCAATAATTTGCCTCACGGTATTTAACCGGACCACTCCGGTGGATTTCTCAGATCCTGCATCTTTTGGTTCCGTTTCTGCAAAAGCAAAAGCAGGGAGCTAAATAATTGTTTAGAAAACGGTGACAATCAAATACTCCCACCTAGCATCAGCAATGACGGCACACCTGACATTAGGTGCCTCCTAAAGAGATTCAGTGGGAAGGACCCACACAGCCTGCTTAGCGGAAATCTAATCGTGAAGAAGCGGTTAGGCCAGTCCAACAGGAAGCATTCTAGGAGACAACTAGCTTGGATTCTTCAAAACATCAGTGTAACAAAATTATTTAGGAAAAAAGAGGGGACTGGAAAGACATAAAAATCACAAAAAGACATAAAAGTCAAATGTCATGAATGATCCTTGGTTGTATCCTGAATTAAAAAAAAAAAAAAAAAAGCTATGAAGCACATAACTAGGATGAAAATGTGGAAAATGGACTATATACAAAATTACACTGTATCAATGTGTTATCTTTCTTGGCTGTGATAATGGTATCGCAGTTATGTGGGAGAAAGTCCTTGTTCTTAGGAGATTCCCACAAGTATTCCGGGATAAAGTGTTATAAATGATTCTGCAGAAATATTTGAAAGAGTTTGTGTGTGTGTGTCTATGGTGCAAGGAGTGGGTGAGAGAAAGTGCATGAAAAATGTTAGCAACTGGTGATTCCAGGTGAAGGGTACGTGGGTGTTCACGATTCTTCCAACTCCTCTGTTAGAAATTTTTCAAAATAAAAATATGGGAGAGAAAAAATAAAACACTGACAGACTTACTAGCAGTTTGAAACCAGTCAGGTAACTCATTTGCCAATTTTTCCATTGCTATATCAGCTATGGGGCCGAATAAGACCACAGGTCTCTTGAAACCAGCTGAAATGACAAGAAAGGCCGTTAAAGCATACACACTTGCCTAGCTGTTAAGATAAGCAGTACAAGTATTATATGGGCTTTTGATAACATAACTAAATGAGAGAAACTGTGGTTTCTACCACCCCCAACTCAGCTTGGCTCTGTCCTGAAGAATATGCCTTCACTATCCTCACCATTTAAAACAATTTTTTTCTTTTCATTCAACCACATACTAACCTAGATATATTTTCTTTAAGAGACAAGATCTCACTATGCTGCCCAGACTAAACTCAAACTCCTAGGCTCAAGCGATCCTCCTACCTCAAGCTTCCTGAGTAGCTGGGACTACACTGCCTAGCTCCTCACCACTTTTAAACACAAACTTTGCCACTGATAATATATGGAAACGTTTTTAATTTTTTGCAGAGATGAGGTCTCACTATATTGCCCAGGTTAGTCTTGAACTTCTGAGCTCCAGTGATCGTCCCACCTTGGCCTCCCAAAGTGCTAGGATTACAGGCGTAGATGCAGTCCCAGCCAATATGGGAAATTTTTGTGACATTATTCAAAGCATTTTTAGAGTTGCAGAAATAAGCCTGAATTTAGGAATTGGAACAGCTTTTTATAAATCATGCTCCTTGTTGAGTTCAACTCTACAACCTTTGGCATAATAGTTTTCTATAGTTAAATTTGACCACACAGTCTGAAAATGAGAGTCTGAACGTTAGAACTGACCACAGTCTGAAAATGAAGGTGAACAGTTAGAACCTGACCATACAGTCTGAAAATGAAGGTGAACAGTTAGAACCTGACCATACAGTCTGAAAATGAAGGTGAACAGTTAGAACCTGATGACTGCTGTCCTGTGAAAAATGAAGTGAACAGTTGAAGACCTGACTACAGTCTGAAAATGAAGGTGAGTGGTTAGAGCCACAGCCACACAGTCAGTCTGAGGTGAACAGTTAGAACTTGACCATACAGTCTGAAAATGAAGACGAACAGGCTCAGAGCCCAGTCAGATCATTTCCAGGCCCCATGTTGCTTCCTCACCTTCTCGCAGCAAAACCCTTTCATAAGCCGGGAATTTGGTGCTGACAGACACAACGGCTGTAAGGTCTTCCCGACTTTTCCTCAGGTTCTTCTTCACCCCAGACCTCTGGCCACGCATTCTCCAGAAATCTGCCCTGTCCCCAGCATTGTCTCTCTGGGCATTCTGAACACTGGCCATTTGTTCAGCTCTGAGAAGAAACCATGGGAAGTAAATCTCTAAAGCCAGAAAACGCAGCAAACATACATTTCATTAATCAAATCCAATCGATTTTACTTCTGAGCTCAGAGAAGACTCCGCTTGACAATGAAGAAGTTTCAGAGGGTGGGAAATGTGGGGACCGTCACTTCCAAATGGGAGCAGAAAAAGGCTGGGTCTCTATGAAATCTACCAGAAATGGCTCAGCAATAAACATGTGAAATCTGGCTCATTCTGATATGCCGGTACACTGTACACACCACACCTGGAACTCCTGCTCAAATACAGGCCTCTTTTCTAGGTTCCTGCACTGTCAGCCAAATACCAAGTGTTCACTGGGGTGCATAAGCCTCTCCAAGGATGGAGACGGGACACCAGACAAGGGTACCTTGTCTCTAAGAGGTGCGCTGGCATGCTATGGCCATTCAGTATCTCTCTTGTACACGGTATAAGGCAGTAGACGCTCTTTAGGAAGTTGTTCAAACAGCCACATGCAACAACCAACCACATGATGCTAAATTTACTCACAACAAACCAGCTGGTGGCTATTTACAATTCACGCCACTCTCCATAAACAAGAAACAGATGATGACATGTAATGAACTCATGTGGGGTTTCCTTTTGCGGGGAGGGGGCCTGTAGTTTTCTGCAGGGGGAAGGATTAAAAGGGGTGTGTGAGAATGCGATCTCTGTTACCTGCTCTTGTTGGGGATTAAGCCTTTCTCCAACTCGTTCCCAATCCTCACAGCCAGCCAGTGGCCCAGTTTGCCATCATACAGTGTGTCTACCACTCGGAAGACCTCCCCCCTGGTGAAGGCCAGGCTCTGTGGAGTTTCCTTCTCACATTCAAAGTGGCTTCTTATAAAAAATGAATCCCCTCTGCCACAAGCCAGGATGTCTCTATACACTGAAAGACAAAAGCATTGTTTGTTGCATTCAGCTTAGTACAAGTTAAAAGTATTAGACACTCAACACAGCTTCTCCCATCTCTGATCTCCCCTTTACCTTCCTTCCATTCAGTGCACAAGTCCTATGGGAATCACAGCTCCAACAGGAACAAGGACAAACGACCAGCTTCACGGCTTGCTGCAATGGTTATTTTTATTTCAACTTGACCGGGCCATGAAATGACCAGGTATTTGGTCAGACTTTATTCTAGGTCTTTCTCTGAGGGTGTTTTTGAATGAGAGTCACGTATAAATGGGTAGACTGAGCAAAGAAGATCGCCCTCCCCGATGCGGGTGGGCCTCATCCAATCAGTTGAGGGTCTGAAGAGAATGAAAATCAGACCCATTCTCAATTAAGAGGAAACTACTCTTCCTGCCTGATGGCCTTCGAAAGGCGACATCAGCTCTTTTCCCTGCCTTTGTACTGGAACTACACCATTGGCTCTCTGGGTTCTCAGCCCTTCAGACTGAGACTAGAACTAAATCACTGGCTCTCCTGAGTCTCTACCTTGACCATTTTCACTGCAGATCTTGGCACTTGCCAGTCCCCATAATTATGTGAGCCAATTCTTTACAATAAATCTCTTTCTCTCCTATTGATTCCAGTATCTCCTATCGGTTCTGTTTCTCTGGAGAACTTGATTAACACAGTCGCCAATCAAACTCTGAAGCAGACAAGGAAGATACTCTCAACCCTCACTTCACAGATTAGAACAAGGCCTGGAAAGGCGAAACAACTTGTCAGACTGGCCGGGGGTAACAGGGGCACCAGCCAGCAGCCATGGCCTTTGCACCTGTCATATGTAAACTCACTAATAACTCCAGGCAGAACGTAAGGCTGCATCACTGTTCAGGAAGGCAGTTTTATTCCAAAATGACACAACTAGTAAAATTATTTCAGTGCATGCATAGAAAACATTTTTATGGAAAAGTTAAATGGCACCCAGATTTTCTTCACACACCTAGGACCCAAGGATTAGGTGTTGAGATCCATCTCAATTTTTTATTACCCAGATTTGCCTATTCTGATACCAAGACACCTCTCTCATCCTTCCCACTCCCCACCCCCAACCCCAACAAAACTAAATGCCCACACTTGCTCACCATCGGCTCGGCTCTGAGCTAAAATGGTCACCATTTCACCTTTAGGGATTTCTAACAGGTAGAGAACGGCATCTTCCCGCACTAGTCCTCTGAAATCCTGTGTGTTCACCTATTAGGAAGGAAAAACAGAAAGAGAGAAAAAAAAGAAAAAACAGAGAAGTTTATAGTAAGGTGCCACTGAGCCTTTTGTTTGTTTTCATCAGGGCCTGACCAGAGCAAAGCCAACACGTAAATGAGTCCTTAATGTCACTATTCAAGCCCTCCCACCCAGCACCTTGCTATGGGCCTGGGCACTATACCTTCTGGCCTCCCCACACTGCCAACCGCACCTTAGAGATAAGCCATTGAAGCAAGGATCTGTCACCAGATCAGATTAGAATTTCTTGTGGTTGTTTCCATCCATGTCCCTTCTGTGAGTCTCTCACAGAGGTGGCCAAGAAGGTAATACACAAGTATGAAACAGATAACTATAATGCAATAGGGAGTGTTGGGGTCTGTGGCAAATGAGTATGCTGGCCCAGCATTCACGCTAATTTTAAACGGTTCAAATAAAAGTGTGCAAATAAAGACTCTGACCAATTCCACCCTTCTCCTATAGCTTCTATCACCTAAAAGTGTTTAACATGTGTTTATAAAATTGAAAGGTATTTATCAAATTAAAGAGCCTCAGCCTTATAGTTAGAAAGCAAGTAAAATTGAAATGCAGCACAAAGAACAAGACATTTTAAAATCATAGTGCTACATCTTTTTTTTTTTTTTTTTTTTTTTTTTTGAGATGGAGTCTCCCTTTGTTGCCCAGGCTGGAGTGCAATGGCGCGATCTTTGGCTCACTGCAACTTCTGCTTTCTGGATTCAAGCAATTCTTCTCCCTCAGCCTCCCCAAGTAGCTGGGACTACAGGCATGTGCCACCACATCCAGCTAATTTTCTTTTTGTATTTTTAGTAGAGACGAGGTTTCACCATGTTGGCCAGGCTGGTCTCGAACTCTTGACCTCAGGTGATCTGCCCACCTTGGCCTCCAAAGTGCTGGCATTACATGCGTGAGCCACCACGCCCGGCCCATAGTTCTATTATGTTTAAGCCTATTTTAAAACAGAATTATAAATAAGTAAAATACGAAAATCATAGTAAAGTACCTGATGTTAATAATATTTTGTAGAAATAAAGATATAAAATTCCTATGAAATATTTTCTTCAGTCATTGACAAATCCTTTTAATCACAAGAGTAATGCTTTATTAAAGAAGAAACTTATCCTTAGTTGGGTGGGCTTTAATTAAGGCCAAAATCTATGAGTAAGTGAAAGTTGGCATTAGACTAAAACTAATTTGGTGCTTTTAAAATAAAGTGATGTGCTAACGCAATCGAGTTAATTTTTCCTTTGAAACAGTATTTAGTATTTCAGGTTCGTCTCTGTCCCCCAATTAGGGATCATCCCATTTTGGTATCCTTTCTTGTGCCATTTGTTTATCTACATCTGTATCTACATACAGCCATATTATATATTTTTTTTTTTTTTTTTTGAGACGGAGTCTTGCTCTGTCACCCAGGCTGGAGTGCTGTGGCCGGATCTCAGCTCACTGCAAGCTCCGCCTCCCGGGTTCCCGCCATTCTCCTGCCTCAGCCTCCGGAGTAGCTGGGACTACAGGCGCCCGCCACCTCGCCCGGCTAGTTTTTTTGTATGTTTTTAGTAGAGACGGGGTTTCACCGTGTTCGCCAGGATGGTCTCGATCTCCTGACCTCGTGATCCGCCCGTCTCGGCCTCCCAAAGTGCTGGGATTACAGGCTTGAGCCACCGCGCCCGGCCCCATATTATATTTTTACATGTACTATATATGCTTATATTTATTTATTTAAATAAGACAGGGCCACAAGGCTGGAGGAGGACCTTGGGAGTCCTTCAGTCCATCTCTCTGGCCACAAGAGATTGACCTTAGGTCAGGCTCGATCACAGTCTTCGATAGCCAAAAACTATAATGGTCAAAATGAAAGCACACATGGTAGCTACATTTGAAAAATCTACACGGTTAATAACCAAACTTAGAAGTCTTTTTTCTCTTTTCCATCCCATAAAAGTTTCTGAAAGAGAAATGACAATGCTATCAGATAAATAACATGCAAAGAGCAGTTAAGTCAAACAGGAATAAGCAAAAGCACATATATTTCCATTATTAATAAGGAACATACATATCCTGCTCATGCCTTCATTCCACCCGTCAAGCTGTTACCTTTGCAAAACAAAGAGCCACACTTAAAAACCCCACAACAGAAGAAAGTGATTAGCATGTGTATAAGGCTCACTTTATATATTCAATTTGGCCATGAAAAGGAGCATTGAAACAAATTAAAGTAGAAAAAGGCTAGGGCAGCACTTTTCTACTTGAAGGTTACATTGAACAGTCCTTTCCAATAAATATCCTCTTTGATTAGCTGTTTAGTAGTCTACAGGGTCTAGCCATGTCTGCTGTGAGCCTGAAGAGGATCCTGTATCAGCCACAGCTTAGTATTGTGCAGCAGCTTCTCCGTCCTTGTAGGCAAACTCAATCTTTTTCACCCCTTTCTAGAACTGAAAGTTTCTTTTGTAGTCAACAGAAAATTTATTCGCACCCAAGAAACGAGGACCACCTATTGCCTGACCTCCACATGGGATGACTGCAAAAGAAGCCAGTTCCCAGAGTTCCTTCCATGTTGCCAGGGTGATAACAAGAAACAAAACACCTTAAGTAAAAATGCTGATACCATGACTTTTTATCCATGGAAGCGACTCTCCCCAACTAACAACTTACAGAGAGGTCTGACTGCCAAGCCTCTAGGTGAATTCACTACTTTTCTTCACGGAAATTTAGAAAATCTCCCAACCCCTCAACGTACAAAAATATTTTATCCTTGAACCTTAATGAGCAAAGGCTCCAAATTTCTAGCTATCATCCTATGGCCTCACACTAGTTAGAAAAAATGTCTTTTTTCTTCATTAGCATATATGCAAAGAGTAAACTGGTATGAGCTGGCACTCAGATGGGTTTTCATCAGTAACATTTGGCGAGTGGTATTTCTTAGGATCATGCAGTACCATGAGGTTCGTGCAGCTACAGTCTTCTAGGATCCTGACCGGGGCCAAGGAGGGTCTAGAATTTCACCGGAAAGCTTTGGCAAAGCTCACGATCAAGGTTTGCCCTTCATCTGCTCCACAAATGAAATCCGAACTACTGCAATGGGTCCAAGAAGGAAGGGGGCTGCCTGCTTTTGTACTTTGCTGCCTGCTTCCTTGAGAATTCTAGAACTTTTTTCTCCCCTCTCCTTGGAGCCTAGAAGCCCCTACCAAACCCTTTAGTTTACTACAGATGTACTTTTTACTAACATTAACAAGAAAAAAAAAAAAAAACTTATATATATGAACTGCAAGTTTGCAGAAGCAGAACGAAATTTCCAATGAATACAGTTAACAAGCGGGCGCGGTGGCTCATGCCTGTAATCCCAGCACTTTGGGATTGGGTGGATTGCTTGAGCTCAGGAGCTCGAGATCAGCCTGGGCAACATGGCGAAACCCTGTGTCTACTAAAAAGACAAAAATTAAGCGGGCACCTGTAATCCCAGCTACTGGGGAGGCTAAGGACTAGGAATTGATTGAACCCAGGAGGCGGAGGTTGCAGTGATCTGAGATAGCACCACTGCACGCCAGCCTGGTGACAGAGCGAGACTGTCAAAAAAAGACAGTTCCCTAGTATTCTATATTTTTATTGTAAGTAGGTACTTGATGTTCTTGAAATTTATTCTGAAGTCAACAAAGAATGCTACACACACACACGCAAGTTATTTTTTATTTCTTTAACAGATTATACTAACACGTAGTAACTTTAAATGTATCAATATTTGATTAACCAGGAATTCCCTTTCCTGGACAATTTTAGATGTAAATAACATTGAGTAGCAGCTATTTGTTATCTTCCAATAAGAAAAAAGAATGGACACTGACCTTCCTATTCGGTGCCAGGGAACTCTGCTAGGTGCCTTGTAAGTGTTACCTGGTCTAATCTTCCCAGGGTCCCTGAGAGGCAGGTATTCTCATCCCCATTAAACAGATACAGAAACCCGAGTCTCAGGGTGAACCAGGGTCACAGAGCTAATAAGAGGCTGGAACGAAATTCAAATCACCCAGTCTGATGCCAACACTCACCTTTGTTCAATTACAGGACACTGCCTTAAGAAAGATGGCAGTCAGGGGGAACACAGTGAAAAAAAGCAAAAATCAGAAAGATCTTTTTGAAAAATCTTTCCTGTAAGTGCTTACTTAGAGTCTCCATGTTTTCACACTAATCAGACTAATAAAATCTTGGCAAGAACTGAAACACTATCACTTCTCACGGATACATGGATGAGTTCTGGGTTCCAAGACCAACAGGACCCATTTGAGGAATACAGAGACTTCAATGCTGGGCATTAACAAACTCGCAGCTGCTCTATTTCACCAGCTGAACCACTTTCTCTTCCCTTACAGAAAGAACACCCAGAAAAGCACACCCCTTACAAGTAACTTCTAGAAAAGAGCTGGACTGTTCTTACCTTCAGAATCTGGTCTCCTTCTTGAAGGCCCTCCTGCTCTGCCGAGGTCCCCTCTTGAATGCCAGCAACAAATATCCCAACATCATTGCCACCAGCCAACCGGAGGCCCACGCTGTCTCCCTTTTTGAACCTTACCATTTTGGTATTAGGGCTGCAATAGGTTCCGTTTCAGAAAGGAAAGATGGGAGATATTTTTTAAAAGGGAGAACAAATTTAGCAAACGAGAGATTTAATTTCTTCTAGCTATACAGTAATTTATAGTTTACAAAGCCCTTTCATTTTTCTCATATATCTCATATATCCTACAATTTTATCTTTCTTGGGACCATGAGACGAGTATCAGTAGGTCCCTGTTACTGGTGAAGACGTAGAATTACAGAATCTTTATGGCAACGCAGTCAAGATGAGAAAGCAAATAAAGGGCAGAGTTAGGGCTAAAATTCTTCCAAAGGAAGGCCTGCTTGCACTGCATTCTTGTCAAAGACACAGTCTGGGTACAAAGAAGCAGTATCCTAATGCAGGAGGCTGCTGCCCTTGAACCCTGCTGAACTAGGGGTTCTGATTATCAAGGGCAGAGTGCAGCAGCACTCCTCCTCCCTCCCCGACACGGACAGACACTGGGTCCATCACATTAGTGTAGTCACCACGGGGCACCGTAGTTTAGCAATACTTCACCTATTTGGGAGTGAATTTATCTGACAAACACAAATATTCAGAGTAACACTCTGGAAAGGTAGCTAGATGGGTATATAAACAGACAACAGTAACATCACAAAGTTCACCCACTTCTACATTTTGCTGTTCATACAAATGATTCCTCTTTCTCGTAAGCACTACTAATGGGGGTTTGTTAAAGGTGGCTGATGATGTACAAAATCACCATCTAGGCAAAAACCACCACTCTTCTGGATTTCAGTTACAGAGAAAGAGCTGTAAAGAAGAAGGGAAAACAAAGAGAGACTGAAATACATACCCATATATTGCTTCATCTTCAGGACTAGGACGAAGAAAAGTTCTTGGGGCTGCTTTTGGTTGAGGAGCTGTGGGTTAAGAAATATCTATTGTTATCAATCTGGACTAACAAGAGTGCGTTTCTAAATAGAAAAGTCACAAAATCCACAAAAAAAATGTAAGTCTATGCCACACATATGTCATCATAAACAAAAAGAAGTTGCTAAGGTGCAGTTTAACTCTGAAGCATTAGCAGGTGCCAATGGTTTCTCAAAATACAAGAGATAAAAAAATGAACCTCTAATATGCAGGGCATACGATCACATGTACAAGAACATAGAATTTTTAATAACTTATAAAACATATAATAATGATAGTTTCCCCTTAAATATTTATGAATGTAAAATTATGATGATAATTGTAGGGTGGTGGGGAAGGGTTGGGGGGGAAGAGGTCAGGATCGAGGATGGGAGAAAACAATGACCTCAACTTATCAAACATGACAAAGTGTGACCAATTCTAATGGCATATAGACAAGGCTATTATTTTACACTTTGTCAATGTCAAAAGAGAGAGAGAAAGGAGGGCCTCTTCCGTATATAATTTTTTATTTCTCTCTTCCCTTTCAGCCACCCTCTGGAATTAAGTACACTCTTATTTATATATACACATATACATGTACATACATATCTGTATACATTCACATATATACACACATACATGTATGTATACCTATATGTATAATTTCAACTTTTATTTTAGGTTCAGGGGGTGCACGTGCAGGTCTGTTACATGGGTATACTGCATGATGCTGAGGTTTGGGGTACAACTGATCCTGCCACCAAGGTGTGAGCATGGTACCTAATAGTTTTTCAATCCTTCCCATCTCCTCCTTTAGTAGTTTCCCCCCAGTAGTCCCCAGTTTCTGTTATTGCCACCTTTATGTCCATTTGTACCCAACGTTTAGCTCCCACTTAAAAGTGAGAACATGTGCTATGTGGTTTTCTGTTCCCATGTTAATTAGCTTAGGATAATGGCCTCCAGCTACATCCATGTGGCTGCAAAGGACAACATTTCACTCTTTGTTATGGCTGTGTGAGCACATACTTCTGAACACAACTGTTGAAACTGAGTGGTCTTAAAGGCTTACCTGGTGGGTCCTCTTGGTATCTGGGTTCCTTGTTGGTCTCTGGGACAACTGTGCCTGCAATATCCCCTGTAGACTTAAAGGGAGTGGGTGTCGCACCCATCCTGGACAATCTGCTCGGCGTGTCCTCTCTGGAACTGAAGCACATGTCATATGTTAATGTCTCAAGAGATAACAGTTTCATAAATACATATGTGTGTATATTCACAATGACATGTACAAGGGAAAATGCATGTCATCTTACCTTGGCCTTTCCTTCAGCTTCTCACTTGAGGAATGATAATCATAATCAGAATACTGCTGACGTCTCTCCTCTGGAGAAAATGATCGGTTTGACTCTATTTCTGAGATATCTAGTTTCAAAAATAAGAAAAGACTTTTAAATAAAATATTTAAAATATTCTCCTACCCAGAGAAATTGCACTATTCTCTGGGTAGGAAACACAGGAAATGGAAGTGAGGTAGGCAGGAAATGTGCTATTAGTCTAATAGTCCTCCTCTGGAGAAAAACTTGCTCGTTTTAAGGGAAAGGCATTAATTAATAAAGGGGAAGGCAAATTTAGAATTGTGTATTTCTCTTTTGTCTCATTTTCCATCAAAGCTGCTACAGAAGAGTCAAAATTCTATTATTGGATCATAGATGTATACACTAATTCTTCCCAAGGAGCCCAGTGCTTCTCTAACTTTAAGGTGCATGCAAATCTTGTTAGAATACAGTTGTTGCGGGGCTGTTGAGGGGAGACTGAGATTCTGCAATTCTATCAGGTTCCCTGATTATGCAGATGCTACTGGGGTCAGGGGTTGGGGGATGAGGACCACATACTGAGTAGCAAGGAAAGAAATGCAAACCCCCTAACATGCTGGCATTATTTCTCATGCTCCTTTTGTTTTCCTGCACTGCATCCATAACAGTGATAACAACTTCTGATACATTGGAAACTGAATTAAGTTTTAAGGTTTTATAAAGAAATTCCTTAAAAAAAAAAAAAGATCAACAAAAGCCTGCTTTACAACTTGGTAACTTAATATTTTCTAAACTTCTCTGCATAAAAGCAACAGTAGATGGTTCAGTGGGATATATTGTGATTAACTATTTCTATTGGCAATTTTTACAAGGTTAAAATGTTATCCTATGTATAATTCATATTCACGTAATGAATATAGCTCTTTAAAAGGGAAGAGGTGGTGGAGACTGCTAACTAATGAATGCCACAATATTAGCCACTTTGATTCTTTTTTAGCATCTACTTGTCTTAGCTATCCTCCAAATTATCTTCTCTATTAGAAATACTAATCGCCACTTTTAAAGAATGAGCAATTAAGGCTGGGCCTGGTGGCTCACTCCTGTAATCCCAGCACTTTGGGAGGACAAGACGGGTCACGAGGTCAGGAGTTTGAGACCAGCCTCGCCAACATGGCGAAACTCCATCTCTACTAAAAACACAAAAATGAGCCAGGCGTGGTGGCAGGCGCCTGTAACCCCACCTACTCAGGAGGCTGAGACTGAAGAATCACTTGAACACGGGAGGCAGAGGTTGCAGTGAGCCAAGATTGTACCACTGCACTCCGGCCTGTGCAACAGAGGGAAGACTCTGTCTCAAAAAAAAAAAAAAAAACAATGAGCAACTAGCATATATATACATGATATGGTTAGCTCTTTGAACCACTCAAACACACATTTTTTTACTGACACGTTTTGCTTTCAATTGCCTAATTAATAGTTCTCTGAGAGTTTGCAAGTGCACCAGAATTTTATATTGGAAACCTAATTTCAATAGGCACTTTAATAAGCAAATTACAACCAAACAGTGACCTTTGGGGATTAAGGTTTCAAGGGGGTTTTCCTTGGAAATTTAACTTCCAGCTGGATAGCTACACTAAATAGAATAGGGAAGCAACGGCTTTCCTCACTTCCAGCTAAGCTCACAGCCTCCTCTTCATTTACCTTCTATTTCTGAGTCACTGTCATTTAATGATGGGATGTTGATGAGGGTCTGCTGGCTGTCTCTCAACACCACTAGCTGTAGTTTTCCTCTTGACTTTTCTATCAATTTTCGAGCATCCGTTAAAGACATGTTCTCAGTTACAGTCCCATTGATCTGTGTTTATAAAGAATGGTAATGTTAAATGCAATAAAATTATTCACAGTAGAAAATTCATATTTTCCCCTTTTAAAAATGTAAAGGCTTTGCTCAGATATTCAAACAGATATTGGCTTTAGGATGACTCAATAAAAATGAATTGTCCTTTAAATTAAATATAATCCTGCATGCCTGGATCCCAAATACAGGTGTAAGTTACTCTGCTAATTTATTTAACTTCCAAGCTCAAGACAATGGTTTGGTTTACTACTGGAACGTGTTTCCTGACTGGAGAGGTTTACAAGACCTATTAAATATTCAGCATTCATATACCACCAACTTTCCTTCTCATCTTTCCTTAGTTTAAGGAATAGGGACCTAAACTTTAAACAGGAAAGAAGAAAATATTCATGGAGTTTTTTGTTTTTGTTTTCTAAACTGACATTAAACTGTTACAACCCTTGATGTCCGGTTTTTCTGATAAAAATCATCTCATTATGCTGCTCTTGCCACCTCTGTCAACACTGACCTCACTGCATCTAAGTCTCACTGTGTTGGTGCTGAAAGCGGACATGCAGGCTATGAATGGCAGTATGCACACTACTGTTCTCTGCCCTCATCTACCCACCTTGAGAATTATGTCTCCTTCGTGAAGGTTGCCGTCTTTAGTTGCCAGACCTGTTCTGGTCATTTCCTTTATGAAGATCTGACTCCCAAGCCGGAGACCATACTCTAGGAGACAAACACATAAACATACACATATGTCATCAACTTGTTCAGAAAACTTAGTCTGGTTTATAGGACTATTTTAAAATATATATTAAAAAGTTAATTTTGTATATGGGAAATTCTGTAAGATGACTGGCCTGAACTCTTCAAAAAACTCAATGCCATAAAAAACAAAAAAGGCAGAGAAACTGTTCTAGATTAAAAGACACATAAAAACCAAATGCAATGCATGAACTATCATAGGTCCCCCGATCCAGTGGAGGGTGGGAGGAGAATGAGTTACATCATTTGGAGCAATTTGAAATGAACTATAATATATGAAAGCGATATTAATGCTAATTTTCTTAAGTGTGATGATGGTATTACGGTGACTGATGTAGGAGAATGTTCTTATCCTTGGAAGATACCTCTGAAATATTTATGAGTAATGGTGAGTTGCCTGCAACTTACTTAAATAGTACCGAAAAACCCACTGAGAGAGATACAGGGAGGGTGATGGAGCAGAAGGAAAGAAAAAACAGGAGGAGAAAAAAGAAAGTAAGTGTGGCAAAATGGTAACAATTGGTAAAATTAGGTGAAGGTTATAAGTGTATTTGCTATAAAATTAACATTTTTCTTTTTTTTTTTTTTGAGTCAGAATCTTGCTTTGTCACCCAGGCTGGAGTGCGGGGCCATGATCTCAGTTCACTGCAACCTCCGCCTCCCAGGTTCAAGCGATTCTACTGCCTCAGTCTCCCAAGTAGCTGGGATTACAGGTGCCCACCACCACGTCCAGCTAATTTTTGTATTTTAGTAGAGACAGGGTTTCACCATGTAGGCCAGACTGGCCTCGAACTCCAAATTAACACTTTTCAAATAAAATGTTGGGGAGAAAAAAACAATTCAGCACACCTTAATAGGCATTTTCTGCTGACAATGAGGCTGTCTACAGGCAGGCACTGCAAACAATCCAGCATTTTAGATTATATGAAGTTTGGCATTGAAAGGAATTCAGTGGGTGAAGAAAAGGGGTAAAAAAGTTAGGCAAAGCAATTAATAAAGCATTTAACTAAAACCAAAATAGCTTTGGGGGTTTAAGGACTCTGAATTGCTATCAAAAGCAAAAACATTGTAATTACTAAGGATGTATATTTTTAAATACTTTCAAGGCTACTTAGACTATTCTGGTTTTACTTAATAAACTTGTAAAAATACATTATTTTAAGAATAAATTTTCACATTCTAGGACACCACCACAACAAAGCAGGTTTTAAAACAGGCACAAATTTTTTTATTATTGTTCAAACTAAAAATCTTATAATTACAAAACAAAGTAACTTTCCACAATTCAGGAAAGGTATGAAGTCGATTTTAAAATAAGTTTTAAATGATTTATGGTAAACTTGCCAGCCAGATCTTATCATAAAGATTAGAAGTGTTGTGGTCCAGCCCTAGTCCTTTAGGAAGCTGATAGTCAAGAATGGAATAAGAGAAAGGCAAAACTACTTTCAAGGATGGCGATCCTCTAGTGGTCAAACAGCCTCACAGCCCAGAACAGAAGGCTGAGTGAGACAAGCTTGCGTGACGTCTCTCTGGCATTTTTCCTCAATTCCTCAATCCTCTTAAAAAATGCACTCATTATAATTTTGCAAATAGATATACCGGTGTGTATGTGGGCATTTCACAAATGAAGATTTAAAAATCAGTTGACCAGCTTCTAAGAAAGACAACTGGTGCCATGAAATGTAATAGCCGGATCATATTTTTTCTTAATCAAATGTAGGTCTCACCTACCATCGAATTTCTTTAAAGATTAATTCTTACACAACCCTAGCCAATGATAGCCAAATTATTGTGAAAACTTAATAAAAGGTAGCAACATTTTTCTTTTACAAAGTGGAATTGGCCCAGTGCAGTGGCTCACACCTGTAATCCTAACATTTTGGGAGGCCGAGGTGGGCAGATCACCTGAGGTCAGGGATTTGAGACCAGTCTGGCCAACATGGTGAAACCCCATCTCTACTAAAAGTGCAAAAATTAGCCGGACATGGTGGTGGGTGCCTATAGTCCCAGCTACTCGGGAGGCTGAGGCAGGAGAATTGCTTGAACCCAGGAGATGGAGGCTGCAGTGAGCGGAGGTCGTACCACTAAACTCTAGCCTGGGCAACAAAGTGAGATTCTGTCTCAAAAAAACAAAACAAAACAAAACAAAACAAAAACAAACAAAAAAACCACTGTGAGATCCTTACACTTCCTAAGATGCACACTCCTCAGGGAGATATTGCAATCTCAATGTACTCATTTATTTTCATGGACTGGACTCCAGGTATGTCACTATTCACATCTTTGCATTATTCTTCAGTTGTTTCAATAGACACCTAGTTACATAACTCAACTCTTCACAAAAAAACTAAAGAAAACAAACCCTCTCATCTGATAGGCTATCAAAATGCAAATCCCAAACCTTAAAGTCTTTTCCTTTGCATTCTCAAGTGCCCTTTATCTTTTTTCCTCTTAGAATGAGAACAATTAAGAGAACAAAAGGAAATTAAAGATTTTACATGCTACAAGGAATCTTAAGTCAGAAGACAAGAAATAGTGCTAGGCATATCTCAACACTAGGCTCAAAAGCCCTGCTCACTCACCTACTTGTTTCCAATCACCTATTTCCAGAGGATGGAGTTTGAGTTCCAGCTCCACCTTCACTTACTGGCTTCCATGGGCAAGTCACTTCCCCAGTCTGAGTTTCAGAATCCTCACCTATAAATGTCCCCTGTAAACTCCACTGTATGGCTTGGCACAGTGGCTCACATCTGTAATTCCAGCATTTTGTAATCCCAACCAAGGCACGTGGATCCCAGACTGGGAAACATGGTGAAACCCCATGTATACCAAAAAAAAAAAAAAAAAAAAAAAAAAAACCAAAAAATTAGCCAGCGTAATCCCAGTTAGCTACTGTTGGTGGGGGAAGTTGAGGTGGGAGGATTGCTTGAGCCCAGGAGGCAGAGGTTGCAGTGAGCCAAGATCATGCCACTGCACTCCAACCTAGGTGACAGAGTGAGACCCCATCTCAAAAATAAATAAATAAAACCCCTCTCTATCATGGTATTCCTCACTTGTAAAACAGGAACAAAGTCTGCTAACACACAGGGTTCCTGTGAGGACTACGTAAAAGAATATTCAACATGGCCCCTTGCATAGAGCAGAAACTCAACAACGATTAGGCGGAGTACTGTCCTCCACTGTGGTTTTCCAACTGAGATGCAGCAAGTTCACTAGGAGAGCTTATTAACACAGAGACTCTGGGGGCCCACCCCATGGTTTCTTTTTTTTTTTTTTTTTTTTCCAAGACAGAGTCTTGCTCTGTCACCCAGGGTGGAGTACAGTGGTACCATCTCTGCTTACTGCAAACTCTGCCCCTCAGGGTTCAAGCTATTCTCCCACCTCAGCCTCCCGAGAAGAGGGGAATTACAGGCACCCGCCACCACGTCCAGCTAATTTTTGCATTTTTAGTAGAGATCGGGTTTCATCGTGTTGGCCAGGCTGGTCTCCAACTCCTGACCTCAAGTGATCTGCCCACGTCGGCCTCCCACAGTGCTGAGATGACAGGTGTAAGCCACTGCACCGGCCCCATCCCATGGTTTCTGATCCAGTGGGGCTGGCCTGGGCCTGAGAGTCCGCATTTCTCACGGGTGCCCAGATGATGCACTGCCTTGAGAATCACTGTTCTCCTAGTTTAAAGCCAAAATTCTGGAGCCTGGCTCCTCCACTGATGACACAACTTTGTGTATGTCAATGAACCTTTGTGCCTCAGTTTCTTTGTCTATAAAATGGAGATACAAGAGTCCTCCCCGATTAGGGAGTTCTGAGGATTAAACGAACTAAGTGGTGTTAGGCATTTAGGTCAATGCTGGGTACAATGCTAGTTAAGTGCAATCAAGAGATAGCTTGGCCAGACGCGGTGGTTCACACCTGTAATCCCAGCACTTTGGGAGGCCAAGGCGGGCAGATCACCTGAGGTCAGGAGTTTGAGACTAGCCTGGCCAACCTGGCAAAACCCTCTCTCTACTGAAAATACAAAAATTAGCCAGACAGGGTGGCAGGCACCTATAATCCCAGCTACTTGGGAGGCTGAGGCAGGAGAATCACTTGAACTTGGGAGGCAGAGGTTGCATAAGCCGAGATCACGCCACTGCACTCTCCAGCCAGGGTGACACAGTGAGACTCTGTCTCAAAAAAAAAAGAAGTTAGCTGGCCAGGTGCAGTGGCTCGTACCTACAATCCCAGCACTTTGGGAGGCTGCAGTGGGCAAATCACCTGAGCTCAGGAGTTCAAGACCAGCCTGGCCAACATGGTGTAACCCCATCTCTACTAAAAATAAAAAACTCAGCCAGGTTTGGTGGTGCACGCCTGTAATCCCAGCTACTAGGGAGGCTGAGGCAGGAGAACTGCATGAACATGGGAGGTGGAAGTTGCAGTGAGCCCAGATTACGCCACTGCACTCCAGCCTGGGCACCAGAGCCAGACTCAAGACTCTGTCTCAAAAAAAAAAAAAAAAAAAGGTTAGCTATTCCTGGCCAGGCGCGGTGGCTCACACCTGTAATCCCAGCACTGTGAGAGACCGAGGTGGATGGATCACCTGAAGTCAGGAGTTCAAGACCAGCCTGGCCAACATGTTGAAACCTGTCTCCACTAAAAATACAAAATTAGCTGGGCGTGGTGGCGGGCGCCTGTAGTCCCAGCTACTCAGGAGGCTGAGGCAGGAGAATCGCTTATACCCGGTAGGCGGAGGTTGCAGTGAGCCGAGATCATGCCACTGCCCTCCAGCCTGGACGACAGAGCAACTCTTTCGGGAAAAAAAGAAGAAGAAAGAAAGAAAAAAAGTTAGTTATTCCTATCACAACACTGCTTTTCTTCCTACATCAAGCATGCCTACCTTCGTTCGCTCTGCTTTTCGTCAGGAGGACCCCGATGGGCCCCGGCCGCCCCCTCGGCTCAGGGCTGGGGCTGCGTGAGCGCGGGTGCTCGCGGCTGCGGCTTCGGGGCCCCCGAGAGCGGGCGTCGTGGCGGGCCCCGCGCCTGTACTCCGGGCTGTAGGCCCGCTCGTAGTCTGGGTCGTAGGCCTGGTGATAGGCCCGCTCATAGTCCTGGTCAATGCTCCGGCCGCGGCTGCGGTCGCGGTCCCGGGATGGCCCAAAGTCGTGGTCCAGGCCCCGCTCCAGGCTCCGGCCACGGCTGCGGTCTCGGGCACGCCCATGGTCTTGGTCCAGGCCCCGCTCCAGGCTCCGGCCGCGGCTCCGGTCCCGGCTGAGGTCCCGCTCCCGGCTCCGAGCCCGCTCGTGGGGACGCCCCCTTTCCGGGCTGTCCTCCCAGCTGCGGCTGCGCCCCCCATGGCTGCTCAGCCGGCTCCTCTCGCTGTACCCACTCCGGAAACTTCTGCCGTCAAACTCGTCCATCACCTCAAAAGCCCGGTCATCCTGATCCAGGGGAGGGCTGGCCTGAAGCGGGGCCACCTGGACCTTCCGGGGCCTCTTGACCACCTGTTGTCAAAACAAACTCAGTGTGGACGCAGGACAATCACAACTGAATGTGGAGAAGACAGTGGTTTTAAGAGCCCTAGTTCTGGTTTCAGTGATGTATCCCTGCCGACTCACTCAAGTTCAGGTTCCTCATTGGGAAACGGACAATAAAAATCTCACAGGGTTAGAATAAGACAATGATGTTGAAGCTCTGAGTACAGTGCCTTGAATTAAGGTAATAATAAAATAGTACCTCCAAAATCTGCTTCTACTCAAGTTTGAAAAGCCTCAGAGGCCCAAATCACTAAGTTCTAAAACTCAAACAAAAATTCAGAAAGTGTGACATTCTATACCCAGCTGCCTAGGGGGCAAAGGGGGATGGAGAAAAGTTGATTGATAGGTACAAATATATGGTCTGACAGAAGAAATAAGACCTAATGGGAGATTGGTAGGGTGACTATAGCTTACAGGAATCCACTGTACATTCCAAAATAGCTGGAAGAGAATAATCTGAATGTTTCTACCATAAAGAAATGACAATTATTTAAGGTGATGGATATTCCAAAAACACCGATTTGAATTTTACAAATCATGTCTATGGCCATACCATCGTGAACGCACCCGATCTCGTCTGAATTTACAAATCATATGAATGTATTAAATTAATCACACATACCCTGTAACTATGCATTATGCATAAATTTTTAAAATTTTAAGGAAGAAAAGTCAATGCCTTATTTACTTATTTATTAATTATTAAGACACAGTCTCGCTCTGTTGCCCAGGTTGGACTGTACTCAGCTCACTGCAACCTCCGCCTTCCAGGTTCAAGCGATTATCGTGCCTCACCCTCCCAAATGCTGGGATTACAGGCGCACACCACCATGCCTGGCTAATTTTTGTATTTTTAGTAGAGGCAGGGTTTCACCATGTTGGCCAGGCTGGTCTCGAACTCCAGACCTCAGGTGATCTGCCTGCCTCCATCTCCCAAAGTGCTGGCGTGAACCACTGAGCCTGGCCCAATGCCATTTTTAAAGTGAGCAGTGGGGAAGAGGGGCAAGGGGAAAGAGGAACCCTTCTAGAGTAAAAGGCACTAAAGAGATAATGATTAAATGCAATGAGTGAACTCTGGATCCTGGATAGAGAATAAAACATCTATCAAAGACATTCTGAGAGCTAGGTATGGTGGCTCACACCTGTAATCCCAGCACTTTGGGAGGCTGAGGTGGAAGGATCGCTTGAACCCAGGAGATCCAGATCAGCCTGGGAAACACAAGATCCCATCTCTAAAAATGAAAAAGACATCTTGAGATATGGACTGGATATTAGATAATACTGTAAAATTATTACTTTTCTTAAACTGGATAATAGTATTATATAGATGAATGTCCTCATTCACAGGAAATGCATGTGAAGTACGTAGAAACGAACTGTCACGTCTGTAACTTTCCTTCGAATGGCTGGCAAGACATGAGTGTTTATATACATACAGAGACCAGGTAAAGATGGCAGAATAGTAATATTTTAGAAGATAAATGTTTATTACACTGATCTTTCAACTTTCCTGTTTGAAAATCTTCATAATATAAAGTTGAAAAACATTACCATATATGTGGCTGGGTGTGGTGGCTCACGCCTGTAATCTCAGCACTTTGGGAGGCCAAGGTCAGCAGATCACCTGAAGTTCGGGACCAGCCTGATCAACATGGAGAAACCCCGTCTCTACTAAAAATACAAAATTAGCCGGGCATGGTGGAGCATGTCTGTAATCCCAGCTACTTGGGAGGCTGAGGCAGGAGAATCGCTTGAACCCGGGAGGCAGAGGTTGCGGTGAGCCAAGATCACGCCATAGCACTCCAGCCTGGGCAACAAGAGCAAAACTCCCATCTCAAAAAACAACAACAACAAAAAAAAAACCACAAAAAACCTATACCTGTATCTCTCTATATATATATGTGTGTATGTGTGTGTGTATATATATATACACACCATATATGTGGGTATATCCCTATTTTATTAGCATTCTCACTTTCTGTGTCTACCTGCCCCACTAGAGTGAACACACCTTGCAGCACAGATTGGCCCCAGGGCCTAATGGCATCCAGCTCATAGTTGATCCTCAGCCAGTGAATGAATGAATGAATAGATGAATGAAGATTATAGACAGTCTTCTAATGAAACTCTTAGTCTATGAAGATATAACACACCTTGCTTGGGCCTTTATAATGAGTTTTTGAGCTGAAAATTTTTTCCTAAATTTTTTCTGAATCTAGCTAATTCTCTCAGGGAATAATTGCCTAACTTTGTTCCTAAGGCAAACTAACTCAGATCAGAGAATCACTGGCCTCAGGAGAAGACACAGGGAAAGGCAGGAAGGATAACTTACACACATCTTCACACCCCTCCAAAAGTACTGAGAATCCAAGAACAGCAGTCCCTAGGTTATGTAATTCTGTCAAATGCTTAAAAGCAAGGGGTAATTTTCTTCTGGGCAAAAGAACAAAATGCTATTGAGGCAAGCTGAAAGCAAACCCAGTACTTACAATAGCAGCGATCTTCCCACTTTTTCTGAGTTGTTGAACTGCAAACGAATGAAGCACATCCTCCATGGGGGTGCCATTGACCATGACCACTCTGTCATTTTCTCTGTAAACAAGAAACAAAAATGGGTCATGAAAAACTCCCATCTATTCATTGTAAATTATTTATTTAGGAACAAATAGAAGCAGCAAATCGACCTGAAAGGCTTTCTAAAGGGCTCAGGGTCTGGTGGCGCCCAAGGCCCAGTCAACTTGGCATGAGATCTTCCAAAGAAAGGAACTGGGGGCCATACAGCTCAATTCTGAGTGTCTAAATGGAAATCATCTGGGAAGAGAGAGGCCTGATCTCCCCAAACTACAGGGTCACACCAGGAGGTACTGGCACTTGATGACAGTGAGGTCTGGACACCAAAAGGAACTTCTCTATCAATCCCCTATTGCCTAAGGTGCACAGTGAGCTTCAGAAAAGTCTAAAAACACTCCTTCCAAGTAGGTGTATATCCATCCATTTGTGCTTTTGTGCAGGAAAAGGGCCAAAAGCTTGCTTTGGATTCTTAAAGAAATTTTGAAATCACAGAATCCTATTGCTCCAGTTCATCCCAAATATTACTTTAAAATTTTGCATTTCTCCATATGAAATACTAACTTTGATAAAACTACAGAGGCTTTCTTAACTATAATTTTATTTTTTTAGAGGCATGGTTTCCCTCTCTCACCCAGGATGGACTGCAGTAGTGTGACTGATGATAGCTCACTACAACCTCAACTTCCCGAGCTCAAAGGATTCTCACCTTAGCCTCCCAAGTAGCTAGGACCCGAGCAGGTGCATGCCATCCCAACAGGGTCTCACTATGTTGCCCAGGCTGATCTTGAATACCTGGCCTCAAGTGTTCCTGCCACCTCAGCTTCCCAAAGTACAGGATTATAGGCATGAGCCACTGTGCTTAGCCCACAGAGGCTTTAAACACCAACAGAACCTAAACTTTTGAGCTATTTAGCCAATGCAGCCATACAGTTAACTTTCGATTTCGTCCTGAGAAGTTATCCTGTGGGAATCAGGCATGCATCATTTAAAATGGCGTTACTAGCTGAGTACGGTGGCTCATGCCTGTAATCCCAGCACTTTGGGGGGCCAAGGTGGGCAGATCACTTCAGGTCAGGAGTTCAACACCAGCCTGGTCAACATGGCGAAACCCCGTCTCTACTAAAAATACAAAAATTAGCTGGGTGTGGTGGCAGGCACCTGTAATCCCAGCTACTCAGGTGGCTGACGCAGGAGAGAATTGCTTGAACTCGGAAGGTGACGGTTGTGGTGAACTGAGATCGCACCACTGCAATCCAGACTGGGTGACAGAGCAAGATTCTGTCTCAAAAAAAATAATAATAATAATTAAAAAGTAAAATAAAATGGTGTTACCTCTTCAGGCCAGAAAGCTGGCAGCTGGAAAACTTGTGGTTTTCCTATAGTAAATTTTCCCAACTTCCACATCCCTCTTACAAATAAGATAATCAATAAACCAAAGTCTCCTTATTCAATTCTTAAAAGAATATAAATTAAAACAAATATAAACAGTGTTGGGTAAGCATTGGGGTTGAGAAGCATGCCAATTTAAAACTGCATGTTCAGAAACGATTCCTAAACCTAGGAGGGATGTTTGGGACTATCTCCTTACAGAAACAATTGCCCTCCTCGCTCCAAAGATGGGGTGTTCCCAAGATTTGGGCATTGTTCAAACATGGTGTGTTACGGCTTCCACTCCAGCTTGAAGACTTTTCAAATATTATATAAAAGTTTGTTGTTTCTTCTTTTTTTAATATAAAGTGGATACCAACCAAAATACCCTGTCTAGGGCCAACCAGTAGGGCTGGCAGGGGCCGCGGGGTGAGGGAGACACTCACTGGAGCAGCCCGTCAGCAGGCCCACCCGGGAGCACGTCAGAAATGACAATCGACGTTTCTCCATTTTCAAAGTGGGGGTTGTCTCGGCCTCCAGACACTGCAATGCCAAATCCTCTTTTGGAATCCTGTACGTCAGAGAGGAGAAATATTAAAAATCCTTCAATAAGTGGCTTTCAGGATTTATTACATGCACTCAATAAAATAAAGGTCAAATCAATAACCAGAGACTGTTCAGGAACAGATGGGCTTACAGAAACAAATGAGAAACAAAATAAAATATAGTCATAGTCAGCTGACAGGTTTATAAAGGGAAATTCCTTATCTGAAAGAAACAGCCTGTGGAGGCTGGAAAAGATTGATAGTGCAGACTGCAGTTATCACTAGAAGCTGGCAGCAATAGGAAACAATGTCTTCAGTCCAAATAGGAATGTACTGTTTGAAGCACCAATTGTACCTCTTTGCATCATGCTGGCCTGAGCTGGAAAAAACTTCAGTAAAAACTGAATCTGTACTAAAACTGTATTTTTTTCATTTTCAGATTTTCTTATTGTAGTTTTTTTTGTTTGTTTGTTTTTTTGGTTTTTTTTTAAGAGACAGAGTTTTGATCTGTTGCTAGGCTAGAGTGCAGTGGTGTGATCACTACTCACCGCAGCCTCAAATTTCTGGGCTCAAATAAGCCTCCTGTCTCGAACTCCCAAAGCACTGGGATTACAGCAGGGAGCCACCGTGCCCGGCCCATACTGTAAATATTTTTAATTTTTCCATATATTATGATGTTTTGACATCTTAAAAACAAAACAAAACAAAAAAAACCTTCTGCCTAGACTCATGGCTCATGTCTATAATCCCAGCACTTTGGGACGCCAAGGCGGGCAAATTGCTTGAGTCCAGGAGCTGGAGACCAGCCTGGACAACATGGCAAAACCCTGTCTTTACAAGAAATACAAAAAATTAGCTGGTCATGGTGGTGCACGTCTGTAGTCCCAGCTACTAGGGAGGCTGAGGTGGGAGAATCACCTGAGCCTGTGAGGTCAAGGCTGCAACAAGCCAAGGCAGCTTCTGCACTCTAAATGGGCAACTGGAGATGTCTCTAAAAAACAAAAAACAAAAAAACCCACAACTTTCTAGCTACGTGGGAAGAGACTGCTCTTCCCTGTGCTACGTCAATCCTTTTTAATTTTATTTTGCTTTATTTTTATTTTAGATTCAGGGGTACATGTGCAGGTTTGCTATATATGGGTATTGTCTGATGCTGAGGTTTGGGCTTCTAATGATCCTGTTGCCGAAGTACTGAACACAGTACCCAAGTAGCAGTTTTTCAAGCTTTGCTCCTCTCCCTCCCTCCCTACTTTTGGAATTCCCAGTGTTAACTGTTCCTATCTTTGTGTCCATATGTACCCAATGTTTAGCTCCCACTTCTAAGTGAGAACATGCAGTATTTAGTTTTCTGTTTCTGCATTAATTTGCTTAGGATAATGGCCCCCAGGTGCATTCGTGTTGCTGCAAAGGACATGATTTCTTTCTTTTTTATGGCTGCCTAAAATTGTATTTTAAAAGTATACCTTTAACCTCAAAGTAGATGAGCTGGTAGTATCATTTCAACATAAAGTGAAAAAGACGTAGATGGATTTTTTTTTTTTTTTTTTTTTGAGACGGAGTTTCGCTCTGTTGCCAGGCTGGAGTGCAGTGGTGCTCAGCTCACTGCAACCTCCACCTCCCGGGTTCAAGCAATTCTCTTGCCTCAGCCTCCCAAGTAGCTGGGACTACAGGCGTGCGCCACCACACCCAGCTAATTTTTGTATTTTTAGTAGAGACAGAGTTTCACCATGTTGATCAGGATCGTCTCGATCTCCTGATCTCATCTGCCTGCCTCCACCTCCCAAAGTGTGGAGGCATGAGCCTCACACAGGCATGAGCCACCGTGCCCAGCCCATAAATGGATTTTAAAGATAAAATTTGAACATACAATGTGTGTTGAGATCTCATGAGAAAGCAAAGCATTAAACCCTTTTCTACATGCATGGAAGACAGGAAATAAGATTACATCCATGATCGGTCTAGCAATGCACAATGTTGAGCACAGATAATACATAATCCTAATTCATTTGTGTTTTAAAAAGCTAAGTCTGGGCCAGGTGTGGTGGCTCGCGCCTGTAATCCCAGCACTTTCGGAGGCCAAGGCAAGAGAATTGCTTGAGTCCAGGAGTTCGAGACCAGCCTGGCCAACATGGCAAAACCCCATCTCTACTAAAAATATAAAAATTAGCCAGGCATGGTGGCACATGCCTGTAATCCCAGCTACTCAGGAAGCTGGGGCAGGAAAATCACTTGAACCTAGGAGGTGAAGGTTGCAGTGAGCTGAGATCATGCCACTACACTCCAGCCTGGGCAATGGAATGAAACTCCGTTTCAAAAAAAAAAAAAAAAAAAAAAAAAATCTAAGCCCAGTTTCATCCAGATAATGAGTACATGTGACTGTATATTCTTAAATCTGGGTTAGATTATATAAAAATTTACTCCGAGACTAAAAGAAAATCTTTCCTCCCAAGGGAAGTTTCCCATGTGGGGCCCACTACGCTGACTGATGATCAACAATTACAAACTCAAAACAGGTTGGGGGTGTTGTCTATTAATCACATGGCTTTGAATTTGGCAGCTTCCACCAGCTGGCACCTGGTTTTAGACAGAGGCAGCTCCATCCTCTATGCCAAGCCTAAAACAATCTCTGACCTCTGCCAATTTTGGGTCCACAACTCAAGGAATGCATGAAATGCTCAGGGAAAGGGCAGAGGAGAGTCAGAAAGATGAGGAGAGTTGAAAAATAAGACCTAAGCAGACAAAACTCCTCAACTGAAGAAATTGTGATTACTGATCTGGAAGTCTGGGCACCTGGGCACTGGCCCAGAGACATTTTTTTCTACCTGGGTTAATTCAATAAACATTAAATTCGGGAATGTCTTTAATTTTCATAGAAGACAAAGCTTGAAGCTCACAGTTCTGAGGGTCAAAGGAAAACTCTCCCTATGAGGAACTTACAGTCCCTCTAGGAGATGACAGATCCCGGAGGAATTCAGAGCCATAAGAAACCCTGCAGAACCCAGGAAAATCACAGTCATGAAGACTGGAAGGCAGCTTGATGGAATAAAAATGCGGAACCGGCTGGGCGTGGTGCCTCACGCCTGTAACCCCAGCACTTTGGGAGGCCGAGGCAGGTGGGTCACCTGAGGTTGGGAGTTTGAGACCAGCCTGACCAACGTGAAGAAACCCCGTCTCTATTAAAAATACAAAATGAGCCAGGCGTGGTGATGGGCACCTGTAATTCCAGCTACTTGGGAGGCTGAGGCAGGAGAATTGCTTGAACCCAGGAGGCGGAGGTTGCAGTGAGACTAGATTGCACCATTGCACTCCAACCTGGGCGACAAGAGTACAATTCCGTCTCAAAAAAAAAAAGCGGAAGCATGAGGGCAGTTCTCCAGCTCAGCCTCACCCAAATGACTTACAGTCTCTTGGATCCTACACTTTTTAAGAGTTATAAGGTATGTCTATGTTATAATTAAAATTATAGAAGTTGTAAATAGCTCCCTCAACATCCTTAAACATTACAGGTCACTTTCATTCTTCCCTTTCTTTTCTCTCTTTCATAACCTGTTCTATCTGGAGTTAAGTGTATACACTAAATAACCTCTAAAATGTTCTATATTAAACAGTCCTTAATCAAAAAATACAATAGCATGCAAATCTTTGTTAACATAGCAATTATTAACAGTATTTATAATGCATTATGCACCTCAAGGGGGGAAAAAAAGTCAAAACTGTGTGTAGACAAAAATAAATAAGATCCATGATCCGTAAAATCAAGAACATGACTGTAGAATATATGAAATGTGCAGAACTCACCTTTTGTAGGGTCACAGTGTACTGTTCCCATATCAGCTCTTCCATGCCTGGGGCCTGTTTTAACAGAACAAAACCGGTCTGATGAAAACCACAACCTTTTCAATACTAGAAATAAAATTATCATTCAAAATGCCTCGACATCAAGTCCAGCTCACACTCTATACCAAAAAGAGTTAATATTTGTTCATTATGCTACCTATTTTCAAACACACTCCTTCAGTGAAATGAAACTGGAAACAATACTTGAAAGGTAAGTGAAATACACAGTGAGAGACAGACCCTAAAAAGAATGGAATGTTAAGTGCTGAGTCCTTTTATTATCACTATTCCAAAACACTGTCATCATAAAACCCTTTAAAAATATCTAGTTTCAAATAGATTTTTTTCTAATCATCCTCCCCCTCTTCCTGTCAAAGGTGACCTCGTAGGCAAGTTTTCTGCATGTTTATGTCTAAAAATAGCCTTAGCCTTATCACAGGGTATGCCCAATTGGGCGACCTGCGGGATCTTTTGGCTTTTTCTCCATCTGTATCACTGGGTATGAAAGATGAATGTCTTCATAAATGGACCACTGGGACTTCCATCTCTGACAATATTCCAAAGTAGGTATCTAGAAAAAACTAAAACTGGTGGTGTCATTTTACAAATAATAATCTATTAAATGCAGGCTGCCTTGAGAAAGCTAGAAATGCCAAGAATACTCAGAACCACAGAGACAAGCCAGCACTGAAGCAGGCATTTAGAGGAGGCTGGGGATCTCAATAGGGTGGGAAATCAGGTCTGGGTGGATCTATTAGGAGAAAAAAATACCAGCACACAGATGGAGACCTTGGCTATGGGTAGAGTGGAAATAACTAAAAATAAAACCCCGGAGAATTTCTATCAACAGACCTGTATTCACATAGGTTTGGGCATTCATATTACAGACGTGACCACACAATGCCAAACACTAACGCCTACTGTGGTTCTGCACTGGCCATACCACCAGGTACACAGAGGCAGATGCGAATCCTCTCCAGAGATCACACTCAAACACAGCCTTCAAGGACTCCCCAGATAGTATGTATCCAAAGAAATGAGCCCACAATTTAAACATCCACATCACCATGAGTGAGAGGTAAAAGAAACATAAACTGAAGAATCAAAGACTTTAAATATTTGAAATAGCAGCCACAGACAAAAACGGAGTATCTATAGTATGTGTATACATTGGTTTTTTGTTTTGTTTTGTTTTGCTTGAGACGGAGTCTCGCTCTGTCACCCAGGCTGGAGTGCGGTGGCATGATCTTGACTCACCGCAACCTCCACCTCCCAGGTTCAAGCGATTCTCCTGACTCGGTTCAAGCGATTCTCCTGACTCGGTCTCCTGGGGTAGCTAGGATTACAGGCGCACACCACCACTCCCGGCTAATTTTTGTATTTTATAGAGATGGGGTTTCACCATGTTGATCAGGCTGGTCTCAAACTCCTGACCTCATGATCCACCCGCCTCGGCCTCCCAAAGTGCTGGGATTACAGGCATGAGTCACCAAGCCTGGACTATGTGTATATGTTTTAAGAAATTAGAGGAGGGCTGGGTGCAGTGGCTCATGTCTGTATTGTATTCCCAGCACTTAGGCTGAAGTGAGAGATCGCTTGAGCCTAGGAGTTCAAGACCAGCCTGTGCAACATAGTGAGACTCCCATCTCTACAAAAAATTTTTAAACTTAGCCAGGCATGGTGGCACATGTCGTAGTCCAACCAGAGCAACATAGTGAGACCTCACATATATATTTTTTTAAAAAAACCCTCAAAATACCTGAAAAAGGCCAGAACGAGAGATCTGTGCTACCAGCAATCCTGGATCTGGATGGTGAATGGGGCCCGGGGTGCCAGGGACACAAGCAGCCCAAAAGTGCAAGATTTAGGTTAAATGAAGGCCCATCAACACAAGGAAATATGTAAACATTCCAAAAGATTATCTAAAATATGTAAAACTCCCCAATTACTTAAAGTCTAAAATATGTAAAAGATTATCTAAAATATGTAAAACTCCCCAATTACTTAAAGTCTGTTCACTATGACAACTGTTCTTCAATTTGAAAAGATAAAAGTGAATTTTCAGGTGAAATTTTTATATCTTACTCATCTTTGTCCCATTATCTGCTACAACAGTGTCTGGCACACAGAGTAGGCACTCAAAGAAGTTTTTTTCTTTTTAATACATCAAGAGATGGATACACTATTCATTTATCATTCAATTAATATGACTGAAGCACTCATTGCTACTTATTTTTTATTTTTATTTTTTTTGAGACAGGGTCTCACTCTGTCACCTAGGCTGGAATGCAGGTGTGTGATCTAGGTTCACTGCAACCTCTGCCTCCTGGGTTCAAGTGATTCGCATACCTCAGCCTCCCAAGTAGCTGGGACTACAGTTGTGCGTCACCACATCCAGCTCATTTTTTGCATTTTTGGTAGAGACATGGTTTCACCATGTTGGCCAGGCTCATCTCGAACTCCTGACCTCAAATGATCTGCCCGCCTTAGCCTCCCAAAGTGCCGGGATTACAGGTGTGAGACATCGTGCCCAGCCTATAAATTTTCTTAAAGTTTCTATCAAATTCGTGGCTCTCTGCTGCTTTGATAGCATACGTGAGGTGGGTGGACTAAAAACTCAGGTGCCCATGATCTGACTTTCTAGACGTGCTCTACAGCCATTCCTCTCTGGAATTTTGCCTGTGTCTAAAACAGCATTTTCTAATATGTGGCAGTATAAAAAAAATTTTTTCCAAGATTTTAATGAAGTTGTACATATTAGTTAAATTTTTTTTTTTTTTTTTTTTTTTTTGAGATGGCATTTCACTCTTGTTGCCCAGGCTGGAGTGCAATGGCACGATCTGGGCTCACCCCAACCTCCACTTCCTGGGTTCTAGCGATTCTCCTGCCTATCTCCCGAGTAGCTGGGATTACAGGCATGCACCACCACACCCAGCTAATTTTTGCATTTTTAGTAGAGCCAGGGTTTCACCATGTTGGTCAGGCTGGTCTCGAACTCCCAACCTTAGATGATCTGCCCGCCTCGGCCTCCCAAAGTGCTGGGATTACAGGTGTGAGCCACCACGCCCGGCCAAAAAGTTTTCTTAAACGGAAACAGAAAGCAGAAACCCAGTCGGGCATGGTGGTTCATGCCTGTAATCCCAACACTTTGGGAGGCCAAGGCAGGTGGTTCCCTTGGGGCCAGAAGTTCAAGACCAGCCTGGCCAACAGGTGAAAACCTGTCTCTACTAAAAGACAAAAAAAAAAAAATTAGCTGGGTGTGGTGGCACATCTGTAGTCAGCTACATGGGAGGCTGAAGCAAGAAAATCCCTTGAACCTAGAGGCAGAGGTTGCAGTGAGCTGGTGCACTGCACTCAGAGTGAAGACCTGTCTCAGGAAGGGAAGGAAGGAAGGAAGGAAGAAGGAAGGAAGGAAGGAAGAAAGGAGGGAGGAGGGAGGAGGAGGGAGGGAAGGGGAGGAGGAGGGAGGAGGGAAAAAGCAGACACTCAACTGAACTGCAGTAAATCGGAATTGGTTGCCCTTTTCCATTTCCATAGAACACCTGCTCCTTGGTTTTGGAGTGTGGCCTTAGTAAAACCAAGCCACTACCACCCAGAAATGACCTCATGAGCATGCCCACTTCTCCAAGCTCATCTTCTCAATGCCTTCTTATACCTTAAAGCTGTCAACTTTCAACAAAGTTGTGGTAAAATAAATATATTTGCCAACTCTTCTTTGGATATAGTCATAGCCACATGAATTAAAGGGAAAAAAAAAATCACATAGCACCCTCCTCACAAAACTTACTTTAAAATTATCAGGAAAAAACCTAACTGGGACTACGACAATCATCCCCAGGATTGGGCAATGCTACATATCAAAAAAAAAGCTCAATATCCCAAGGAGCTGTGCTATTATAGAGAATATTTTTATGAGTACATTACTTTTAAAAATACTTTTCTATTTTAGAATTTAAAACTACAAACTCTTCAAAGTTTTGGATTTAAATTTATCATTTAGCCAAATAAATGAGTTCCTGCAAAATTTTATTTTTTAAATGTGGCTCAAGTAGAATGAATCTGGCTTTTGAAATTCACAGCCCTTCAACAACAGGATGACACTATCTTTAAGTGTTCCTGCGCTGCCTGCAAGGGTAATTTAAATTAAATTTGTCAAAGAGGATTAATCTCCTACCACCACCACCACCAATCAGACCTTGCTATTAACTTGCCTGGTGCCTGAAACCAATCAGATCGCGAGGCTTCTTCTTACCTACGGTTAACAGGTAGTAAAATTAACCATTAGCTACTTAATGTAATATTCAAAGAACATATGCTCTGCTAAGCCAAGTGATAAACAGAAAATCTTAATTGTAAAGGTAGGGAACTAGAGTAAAAGTAAATTTTTGCAGCTCTGTTGAGCATTAAAAATACACCATAACTATGTATATTTAGCCTACAGAACTGTGACTTTTTGGGAAAGTCTCACAGAAAACTCTTCATTATTCATTCATTTGTTCATTTATGCAAAATCACTGATTAAGCATCCACTTTCTGCCGAGCACATGGTTTGTGGCACTTCAGACACATCAGCGAATAAAACCACCAAAGCCCTTGGGCAGCTTACCAAAGAGCAAACTACTGAGTGTCTTTCCTGCCTCATTTATATAATTTTTCAGAAACATAGAGCACCCCACACAATCATCCTTATTCCTCAGAACATCAGCTCTGGGAACATCCCTGGGCACAGGCTGCCAGGGTGCAGCAGCTTAGCTGGGAGCTGTGGTCATGACATTCAAACTAGGCCACCGGGCTCTGGTCCCGCCCAACTTGTGCTTGGCTATGCGCAGATCAGACTTGCTAGCAATAACTGACGTTTCTCTGAATGACAGCAGGTAGCTGCTTAGCACGAGGGGGAGCTTTACAGGCAGGCCCATAGAGACAGCACATATACATCAGAATTAAAGGTATGCACATTCCACGACCCAGTGATTCCTCTACCCAGGCAGAGGCCCCCAGAAAACTGTGTGACTATATGCACAAGGATACATCTATAGAGTATTCACAGCAGCAATGTTCCCAACTGCCAAAACCTGGAAAATATCCCAGTATCTCTCAAGGGCAGGATGGACAAATTGATACATTATTAAAATACAATGTTATATTGCAATGAAGACAGACAAACCAGTCACACAGACCACCACAAAAGGATGCATCTCAAACATAAAGTTGAGTGAAAAACACCCCAGAAGGATTTGTAGAGTATGATACCATTTTTATACAGCTCAAAAAACAATGTTTTATAACAACTTGAATAACTTAACACTACTGAATTGTACATTTACAAATGGTAAAGACAGTAAATTTTGTTATGCGTTTTTGCTACAGTAAAAAATTGCCAACAAAATTAATCTATTATTTAGGGGCGTGTGTTTGTGTGTATGTGTGTGTGCGTGCGTACGCACACATGCAGTGAAAATATAAAGAAAAAGCAAGGAAATGAAAAACATAACATTCAGGATGAGGTGACCTGGGCAGGAGGCAGAGTGTGGTGGGAGGTACACAAATTTCCCTTGTGTTTTGTTTTGGTAACGGTCTGCAGATATGTGTAATGGGCTCATGGTATTTGTTTATTATGCTTCATGATTTAGATATTTAATTCTTTTACAGTACCAAACATTTCATAAGTTTAAAAGAATAGGGAGATGAGGCCGGGCCAGGCGCGGTGGCTCATGCCTGTAATCCCAGCACTTTGGGAGGCCAAGATAGGTGGATCACAAGGTCAGGAGACCGGGACCATCCTGGCTAACACAGTGAAACCCGTCTCTACTAAAAATACAAAAAATTAGCCGGGCGTGGTGGTGGGCACCTGTAGTCCCAGCTACTCGCGAGGCTGAGGCAGGAGAATGGCGTGAACCTGGGAGGCGGAGCTTGCAGTGAGCCGAGATCGCACCACTGCACTCCAGCCTGGGCAACACAGCGAGACTCTGTCTCAAAAAAAAAAAAAAAAAAATTAAATAAATAAATAAATAAATAAAAAATAGGGAGATGAGTGGGTGAATATCAAAGTGAATACTCACTCCTGGTGAAGGATCTAATACCAAGAGGTACAGGTATACTTAACAGCAAATTTTTCAATGCAGTTAGAATTTTGCAAAGTGAAGAGGGTACAATAATTTCAACTGGAAGGAGAGCGAGTTGAGGGATGGTACCAGTAGTTTGAAAGGGGCAAAGGGGGTGAAGCAAGGCAGGTGCGGTGGGCAGGGTAGGGACACAGGTGTTAGGTCTGGGGAGCTGTGGGGGGAGGTGCACGCAGAAAACGCTAAGTCGCCTTCTTAATCCAAGTGTCAACATTCTATCCATCAGGAGGATCTTCAAGGTGCTTTCATCATCTTTCCTTATCACTTTTACTTTTCATGTAAGTAGTGTTCATGACTACCCCCTTTATATCATAACAGGTCATTCTTAGACCTCATGGAAAGTTAAAAGTAAGCTAACTCTTCTACCATAAACAAAAAACTTAATGCATTAACAGTAAGGTTTTTGTGTGACAAAATAAGAGAAAGGAACTAAGGCAAATAGTTATTTGTTGTGCTTTTTTTAATCTACTTTTTATAAAGCTTTTTTCCTTTGAAAAATCTTGGCCAGACAGGTTAAAATCCTATATATTTTACGTAAAAAATGTAGAAACGTGTTAAAAGCCAACCCTAAAACAGATACCGAAGTGTTCACTGCCCAAAGTCCCCCTGAGCAGGCGGCTTTTAGATTCTATATCCACGGACTGCTGCTGCCCAGTGATGGAGGTCAAAGCTAAAACCAAAGATTAATTGAAAGCTGTCCACATAAGAGACACGCTTCATAAGTCTCAAGTGATAAAAGTAAACACTCACACATGTTCAAACCACAAGGAAAAAAAGAACATGAGAAAAACACTTTTTCTTCTAAGTTAGAAGCCTAGACATAGTAAGAATATAGATTTCTGCAACATAAGAAAGCAAAAAGTTTTATGCCAAAACAAGAAATTCTCATACATGAACACACACAAAAGCCAGTATGTTAAGCTCTATCCAGGAAGCAAAACCATTACAGATTCCGAGCACATGGACAACAGCAGCCTTTGATCCACAGATCCAGTAAGAGGCTGTAAGTTTCACACAGATGTGCTAAAATCAATACCAGTATTTTTTTAAAAAACCACCAGTGACTGACTACAACCTACAATCTCATAATTTGTTGCTGAAAGATGCCAGAAGCACAAACACATCTGAGGATAAAGGAGTTACTAAGAGAATGGTTTTGCTTCCCTCCCCTTCCCATGAAGAAAGGTTGGGGAAAACAAGGGGAGAGCTTGCAGAGGGACTCACACGGCCTTTCCATCTCCCCAACTTTTTAACAGCCTGGATCCACATCCTACGCAGGGCTTGAGCAGTCTTCATGGTCTCTGGAGATGCATGGGCCAGGCCACCGCCTACATCCCGGGCTGCTCACCCATTTCCATCACTCCACGTGGTTACGTAAGGCGGATACAATAGTGGCCCACATTTCCAGCAAATCCTGTTGTCATCTCACACAGTGACACATCCATACGGCAGGGATGCCAAACGCTTTGAAAAGCACTACTTATGAGCAAAAAAGAAAGCAGTTCGGATTTGCACCACTTTCACAGCTTTTTTCTTCTCTCTCTCTCTCTCCCTTGCCAGGGAACTAGAGCATCCGAGTAGATATTTCTTTTAGGCACATAAAATGATTCACCATCTAAGTTGACAGTATTAAGTAAATGAGACATTTTAGAGCAACACTATGGAAAAGAATATTTAGAGAAGTATTTATGTATACAGTATAGACCCTCTGATACACACACACACACAAGCCAGCCAGAAATAAACTAGCAATGTTTCAGGTCAACTGAATGGCTAATGTTACATAGAAATTAAAAGGCATGAAAAGAAAACATTTTATATCCTTGGAGATAACAAGGGGGAGATAAGACTCGGTCATTTGGTGCTGCTCAGAGACAACTCAGGGACAGAAGGCTTGCTCAGCAAAGTTCCACTATCTAACCTTTTTGGAAACTTAGCAGATAAAAGAAGAACAAAGAGCCCTGCCGTCTGTTTCTTTGTCTTTACCACTTGGGGAGAAGGGAGGGGTGGAGAAGCAAATTTTAGGTTTCTGAACACCTAGCAAAGATTTTATGGGATGCTTGGGGCTTGGGAGCTGGGGTTGGGATTTCAGAAGCCTGGTCTTGGGGAGCCTCTGGCCAATTCTTGCTACCATGGTGTATGTTATATGCCAATGGGCTGGGTCAAACAGCTTGCAAATGGAAAATGTGCCATCTGATTTGAGGCTGAGATGTATATAAATCTGGACCATGAGATGGCCACCATCTAGGAAACAAGGCGAAGCAGAGCCAAGAAAGTGATTTTTAAAGTCACAAGATCTGAAGTGAGATCCTTGTCCCGTCACTTAGCTGTGGGGCACTGGATATACTATACCCTTCTTTATACAGTGGCGATAAAACCATCTACACCTCAGAAGGGCAATGTCAGCAAGAAACAAGGCAATCTCCAAAAAGCACTCGTGCTGGTGCTGGACAGGCACTGGGAAATGTGTGTGTCCTTTCCTAAGGGTCTATGACAGTAAGTTCTCAGTTGAGTTCTTAGTGTTATGACAGTTAAATGAGATCAAAAGTGAATAAAAGTTAGTTTCAAATCCTACACTTTGCCAGGTACAGTTGCTCATGCCTGTAATCCTAGCACTCTGGGAGGTCGAGATGCGCAGATCGCCTGAGCCCAGAAGTTCGAGAGCAGCCTGGCCAACATGGTAAAACCCCATCTCTACTAAAAACAGAAAAATTAGCTGGGCATGGTGGTGCACACCTGCAGTCCCAGCTACTTGGGAGGCTGAGGTAGGAGGATCACCTGAGCCCAGGAGGCGGAGGTTGCAGTGACCTGAGATCGGGCCGCTGCATTCCAGCCTGGGCCACAGAACGAGACCCTGTCTCAAAAAAATATATATATCCAGGCTGTTACAGTGGCTCATGCCTATAATCCCAGCACTCTGGGAGGCTGAGGTGGGAGGATCACCTGAGGTCAGGAGTTCAAGACCAGTCTGGCCAACATGTTGAAACCTCATCTCTACTAAAAATACCAAAACAAAATCCGGGCATATTGGCAGGTGCCTGTAATCCCAGCTACTCTGGAGACTGAGGCAGGAGAATCGCTTTGAACCCTGCAGTGAGCCAAGATCCCACCACTGCACTCCAGCCTAGGTGACAAGAGCGAAACTCTGCCTCAAAAATAATAATAATAATAATAATAATAAATCCTACAAGCGAAGAGGGCAGTGGGTACAAAGGAGGACCTTGGAATCTAAGCAAGTGTCCAAACCTTAACCTAGGCTGTGCAGACATGTGCAGGCTCTGTACATACCAGCCAGGTTCAGCCCATGGACTGGCTCACTAGGCCCCACGTGCAGAGGAGCCTGAGAACCCAGGCAATTCGGGGAGGGTTCAGGCCAGCTCACTTCTTCACTCTGACAGTCCTAAGGAAAACACCTGAGCTTACCCTGACGCAGAAATAAATACTTCTTTCCCTTAAGTTCACGCATATTACCCAGAAGTCAGAGATGTCCTAGAATTTAAGAATTCCAGATTCTTCCACAGTGATCTCCAGAGGTCATAGTTTCTAGCAACACTAAATCTTTTTATTTTTAATTGTGCTGAAAAATATATAACCTAAAATTTATTATCTTAACCATTTCTAAATACAGTTAGGTTTGAACAGCAAGGTTTGAACTGCCCTGGTTCACTTATCCATGGGTTTTTTCAGTAAAAGCTATACGGAGTGTGCCTGCCTCCCCTGCCTCCCCTTCACCTCCTCCACCTCTTCCGCCTCTGCCGCCAGGGCACAGCAGGACCAAACCCTCCTCTTCCTCAGCCTACTCAACATGGAGACAATCAGGATGAAGTCCTTTAGGATGATCCACTTCCACTTAGTGTAATAAATGTATTTTCCTTCCCTAGCTTACTTTATTGTGAGAAAACAGTATATAATACATATAGCATATAAAATGTGTTAATTGTTTATGTTATGGTAAGGTTTCTGGTAAACAGCAGGCTATTGGTTTACTTTTTGGGGAGTCAAAAGTTATACATGGATTTTTGACTGTGTGAGGGTCGGCACTCCTAACCTCTCATTTTTCAAGGGTATACAGTGTAGCAGTTGCCGAGGTTTCAATGTATGTGTCCCACCAAAACTCACATGCTGGAACCTAAGACCCAATGCGATAGTGTTAAGGGGTGGGGCTTTTAGGAGGTGATTAAGAGGGCTCCAGCCTCATGAATGGGATTCGTGCTCTTACAAAAGGGCTAGAGGGACCTAGCTAAACCCCCTTGCTCTTCTACCTCTTCTGTCATGTGAGGATACAGCAACTGCCATCTTGGAAGCAGAGGGCTGCCCTCACCAGATGCCAAATCTGCTGTTGCCTTGATCTTAAACTTCCCAGCCAAAACTGTGGGCAAATAAATTTCTGGGTTTTTTTAAATTTCCCAGTTACAGGAGTAGGAATTGACTAGGACAGTAGTATATTCACACTTCAGAATATACTGAACTTAAGAACTCTTCATCTTGCAAAACCAAAACTCTTGCCTATCAAACAACTCCCCATTTCCCTCTCCCCACAGCTCCTGACAACCACCTTCTGTTTTGTGATTCTACAAATTTGACTACATCAGACACATCATATAAGTGGACTCACACAGGATTTGTCTTCCTGTGACTGGCTTACTTCACATGCCATAATGTACTCAAGGTTCGTCTATGTGCTGGCGTACGTCAGAAGTGCCTCCCTTTTCAAGGTTGAATAATATTCCATTGTATGTGTGACTTATTTTGTTTATCCATTCATCTGTCAACAGACACTTGGGTTACTTTCACCTCTTGGCTATAGTGAAAAATGCTACCATGAATATGGTTAAGCAAATATGCCATCACTAATTCTTTACTCATTCATTCAACAAATGCCGACCAAGTGCAATGTGCTCTGAGGGACAAATGAAGAGCAAAACAAAGCACTGCCCTCAGGAAGCTTTGCAGGAGCCAGCATCTGATCAAAGCAGGTTGGCCAGGGAGGGTTTCCATGAGCCAGGGACACTGACATGAGGTCTGAAGGAAAGGACAGGATTGGAGGGGTGGGGAGAAGGGTTTGTTCAGGGTCCAAAGAACAGCGCAGGGCAAAGACCTGACAAAGAAAAGCGGGAGGGGACAGTAGAGGATGGCCATCAGAACATAAGAACAATTGCAGCCTGCTCCAACCAGCACTTGTTCTACCACTGGCATCAGAAGGACATTTTGTGGTGGACAGCTGCCTCCACGAGCAGAGCTTATGGGTTGAAGGATGTGCCTTCTCAAAGATTCCTAGCTTCCATACTCATAGATCCAAGAGTAACCATGCACCTGGCCCTGTGGACGGAAAGACAAATCACCCCAAGTCCTGACGCTAAGGAGGTCACACAGCCCAGTGGAGAGGTGGGGTGTGTAAACAAGCAATTACAACTCAGTGCAAGTACAAGAGCGGACCAAGAGGCTCATTCATTCGACATATACTCCCGGAGTACTTACACCATGTCAGATGCTGCCAGGGGATATGTGCCAAAGTCCTTTCCTCACAGGGAGGGTTTTAACAGAGGAAGCAGACAAGAGTCAATATATATCATCACCTCAGGACAGACATGTCAAAACAGTTTAATAAGTGCCATGGGATGGGAGACTGGGAAGAATTAATCCTAGGAAAATCTGAACAGCTCTCCAGATTGCTGTGGGAACAGCAAATGCAAAGGCACTGGGGTGGGAAACAAGCTTAGTACATTTAAGAAAGAGAAAAGGCCACGTGGGCTGGAGCAGGGTGAGTGATGGGGTTATAGCAACTACATAAAATGTGAAGCGAGGCCAGCCCCCATGGTGGCTTAAGCCTGTAATCCCAGCACTTTAAGAGGCTGAAGTGGGAGCATCAGTTGAGCCCAGGAGTTCAGGACTGGGCTGGGCAACAAAGCAAGATCCTATCTCTACGAAAAGAAAAATGTTAAAATCTAGCCAGGTGCAGTAGCATGTGCCTATAGTCCCAGCTGCTTAGGAGACTGAGGCAGGAGGATCACTTGAGCCCAGGAGTTGGAGGCTACAGTGAGCTATGATCATGCCACTGCACTCCAGCCTTGGCAATACAGTGAGATCCTGTCTCTAAAAAAAGAGTGTGAAAAACCACAAAACAGTGAAATCGATGGCACAGGCAGGTTGTCAACTGGAGATGAAAGGCCTGGGTGGAGGGAGGTATGTCCCAAGCACTGGGAGGCTCCCTCTCCCACAGCTCCACACTGAAGGATGACTTACTGGTCAGGTGGGTGGGCGTTCTGCATAGAAGGAATAGCACGTTCAGAGTCAGGAGGGGTGACCTGCAAGGTGTGTTCAAGACATTGCAAGTACTCAGTGCAGTCGGGCAGTAAACTGTTTGTTTAATAACACACACAGAATTTCACGTTCTCAGCAGGGACAGACATGTCAAAACAGTTTAATCTATGGCTTGGGAGCCTTCAAATGCATATTCACCCCAGAAATGGGAGACAAGGTGAGTGTGAAAACTGGAGAGGAAGGAAGTCATTAACATTTGGCAGGGCACCACACCAAGTACTAAATATACAATACTTCCCTGAACGCCCACAACCCTGTGAGTTAGCACCACCATCCCCATTTTACAAACAGGGAAGCTGAGGTCAGAGAGTGTACACAGCCCAGCACTGTCAGAGATGGGATCCGTGCTGCTGCCTGACTCCAGATCCTCATCTCCATGAAGAATGTGATGTGTGCTTTCCACATGCTGAGCCTTAATACATGTTACTGGATAGGTGGAAAGAAGGAAAGGAGGGAGAAAGGAAAGAAAGCAAGGAAAGACAAAGTAAGACAGAGGGAGCACTCACTGAAATCAGTCAGGTTCCAAGTAGGCTCCAAACAGTGGATCTGAAACTTCGGGAGGACACCACCCAATAAATGGGCCAATGGTTTTATGCATGATGTTTCCCTCTGGTGTGTGTGTGCCTGCGTGTATGTTTGAGACAGGATCTTGTTCTGTCGCCCAGGCTGGAGTGCAGTGCACAATCAGGGCTCACTGCAGCTTCAACCTCTTGGGCTCAAGCGGTCCTCCCACCTCAGCCCCGGAGTAGCTGGGACTTAAAGGCACATGCCACCACACCTGGCTAATTTTTTTTTTTTTTTAATTTTAGTAGACACAAGGTCTCACTACGTTGCCCAGGCTGATCTCGAACTCCTGAGACTCCTCCTGCCTTGCCTTTGCAAAATGTTGGGATTACAGATGTGAGCCACCACGTTCAGCCCCCTCTGGTATTATGTTGTGTCTGCTATGTCATTTTACAAACCAACTCAAATCCTTAGAAAGGGGCAGTGTAAAGAAACAGCTAGCTGGCCTAGGCTGGTAGGTAAACCTACCTCCAGACGAAAATAGGACTTTTATAGTTCCCCACCTGCCCCCAGGAAATTGGTCTTATTTTTAACTATTGTGAAGAATTTAGTCAAAATTCTGCTCACTGGACAAAACTCTGAAACAGCTGTCTAATAACAAAACAGGAAATGCTTTTTTCCCAGAGAAGGCAGAAAATGAGTTCAACTCTTGTTCTTCCAAAAACAAATAATTTTTAACATTATAAACCAAGTCCTTTTGGCTTCAGAAGGGCACTTACCTGTGGTCTATTCAAACTTAAACCCCTCCTGGTAGCAATAAACTAGTTGCCACCTAATCCAACGATCCCTTATATAGTGTTTGTTTTACAAATAAAACCCTTTCATCGTTTATTCCACAAGTATTTCAGTTTCAGATGTGATTTCACCAGCTCCTTACCCTCCCTTCACAACGCAGTAAGTGCCGACAGTGGATGATTAAATATAGTGTATGCAATGCGCTCACAGCACACACTTCACAATGGACACAGCTTGGTGACGACCAAGTTTAAAGGCAAAAAGCTTCATAAACAAGCTTAGAGAGGGGTTTGTGATAGGTCACCAGAATTAACACAACTAGATCCCAGACCTACTATTGAAGAGTACCAGATTTACTGAGTTGTGTTTTTTAACCACATTGTCCTTTATTTACCTACGGTAAATTTTTTAGCGTGCATTTAAATAAATAATAAAGAATTGGGAAAGGTGGCCAGGCATGGTGGCTCATGCCTGTAATCCCAGCACTTTGGGAGGCCGAGGCAGGCATATCACCTGAGGTCAGGAGATCAAGACCAGCCTGGCCAACATGGTGAAACCCCATCTCTACTGAAAACACAAAAATTCGCTGGGTGTAGTGGCATGTGCCTGTAGTCCCAGCTACTTGGGAGGCTGAGGCAAGAGAATGGCTTGAACCTGGGATGCAGAGGCTCCAGTGAGCTGAGATCATGCCACTGCACTCCAGCCTGGGCGACAGAGGGAAACTCAGTCTCAAAAAAAAAAGAATTGGGAAAGGATGACAGGGTGCCTGAGGCAACCTGTAGCTTTCAAAGCAGTTGTGTTGAAATGCAAACAGCAATAAACTTAAACTCCAAAAACAGACCTCCATCCAAGACTGCGCCTCAATTCACCCATGAGTTTGGGCGCTCACTGAATTTCACTGCCACTTCATCAAACAATGGCATCATCACCCATTTCACAGAGTGAAACCAGGCAAACCCCATGAAAGCACTCTGTAACATCCAGGCTGGTAAACCTTCCACTGGGAGGTAGACAATGGTGTCCACATAACACAGTGGCAGGAGCTTTGGAGGCCGTCACACACACCTGGGTCTAAGCTCAGTCCCCTACACACTCTCCAAGCTCTGTGATCTGGAACAGTTCACTTGGTAAGGCTCAGTTGCCTCATCCGCAAAATGAGGTCAAGATCCCTACCCTATTTGAATTATGAGGATTGAATAAAGTAATGCTTCTGAAGAGCATTGCTCAGAACCCATCACAGGATAAGCACTCTTGATGAGGGTTTTCCATCATTAATACTGTAGCAGCAAATAAGCTGACCGCTCCCAAGTAAGAAAAGTCTGTTTTCTTCCTCTCAGAAGAGCATTATGAACACATGGTAGAAAAAAAGAAAAACAAAACCAACAAGTACATCACAGAACCCAAGAAAATTGAAAGTACATGTGTACACAACAACTTGTATACAAATGTTCATAACGGTATTATTTAAAATAGCAAACAAGTGGAAACAGCCCAAATGTCCATCAACTGATGACTGGATAAATGAAATGTGGTACATCCATACAATGAACTGTTACTCAACAATAAGGTGGACCAAAGTATCTACACATGCTACAAAATGGATGATCCTTAAAAATAATATAAGCAAGGCCAGGCATGGTGGCTCATGACTGTAATCCCAGTACTGTGAGAGGTCAAGGCAGGTGGATCACTTGAGATCAGGAATTCAAGACCAGCCTGGCCAACATGGTAAAACCCCATCTCTACTAAAAATACAAAAGATTAGCCAGGTGTGGTGGCGCCTGTAATCCCAGCTACTGGGGAGGCTGAAGCAGGAGAATCACTTGAACTGGGGGGGGCGGAGGTTGCAGTGAACCCAGATTGCGCCACTGCACTCTAGCCTGGGGGAGAGAGTGAGACTCTGTCTCCAGAAAACAGTGTGTGTGTGTGTGTGTGTGTGTGTGTATAATAAGCAAAAGTAGTCAGACATAAAATGACAAATATTGTATGATGCCATTTATGTAAAATGTCAAGGAGGGGCAAATCCACAGAGGCTGAAAGATTACTGGCTCCCTAAGACTATGGGGGAAATGAGGAGTGACTGCTAATGGGTATGCGGTTTCCTTTTGGGGTGAAGAAAGTGTTCTAAAATGAATTGGGGTGATGGCTGCACAACTCTGTGAATATACAGTACTAAAAACCACTGGTTGCATACTTTTATTGTATGGTATATGAATTATATCTCAATAAAGCTGTTTTAAAAAAAAGCGCATTGTAGAGTCTGCAGTCATAAAGTGTGGATTCAAATTCATGCTCCACCCTTTACCCAGGGCAAGTTACTTAATTTCTCCTTGCCTCAGTTTCCTCCATCTGTAAGGGAGAGGCAGTAGCAGTAACAAGACCCACCTCTCTAAGGTTGTTGTGAGAATTTAATCAGACAATGCATGTACAGAAATCAAGATAATGCCTGGCACATAGTACATGCTCAATTTTAGCTACTATCAATATCATTATTAATAGACTCATTTAACAGAAAGCACACTGAAGTCAGAAGTAAAGTAAGTTGGTTGAGCTCAAACAAGTAAAAAGTGGCAGAGGCCAGATTCTTAACTCAGGCTGGTGTGGCTAGAAAGCTTATATCCTTTCCACTGAAGAACCTTGCCTGTCCGCTATACACCTATTGTGCCTTCCAAAACCTACTAGTGACTGATCACTGGTCTTCAAATCAAAAGAAATCCCAGCTGGGCTCAGTGGCTCATGCCTGTAATCCCAGCACATTGGGAGGCCATGAAGAGAGCACTGCCTGAGCCCAGGAGTTTGAGACTGCAGTAAGCTACAATGGCACCACTGCACTCTAGCCTGGGTGACAGAGTGAGGCCCTGTCTCTTAAAAAACAAACAAACACACAAACAAAAACATGATTGTTGGTGCTTGGGCACCAGACCAATCATGGATTCAATCACTCTGACAACTCAGAACATCTTTGCAAGCATGATAGCTATTTCCATGCTGCTGGCCTGGGTCCAGTCGACACAGCTAAGTAACTCTTCTGTAGTGAGTTGGTAACAAGAGGGTGCAGCAAGCAAGTCAGGTCAGATTCTATTTCTGGCTCTTTGGTCAGCTTTGGTATATATGTACAAGTTCCCTAATGCTTGTGCCTTTGTGAACACCATAGAAAAGGGGGGCCTGAAACCCATCATCACTGACTGGACATTAACAATATGCCAGACACCGTGCTAAGTACTTTATGGCTATTGCCTGTTAATCCTCCAAAAACCCTACTCCTGCTTTTTTGACATACAAAAATAGAAGGCGTGAGATCTCAAGGAACTTGCCCATGGCAATGCCCCACCACTAAGAGGTGTCTGGTCACAACTTGAATGCAAATTTGCATGAGTCCAATTTTCATAAGATATGAGGCAAAAAAAAAAAATCAGCAGATAATTACATTTAAGACTTCTATGTTCCTAGTTCTGACACACTAAGCTATAAACAGACCATTCTTATTTGTAATTACAAAGAAGCCATTAATAAGTCAAAAGAAAGGTGCTACTTTGGCAACACAGGCACAGCCCTGTCTACCCTATGATTTTAAACCTGACTAAGCTCATATAACACTGAAACATAGCTTCATTTTAAAAAAACAAACATACATACAAACCACCACCCCCATAATAGGCACCAAGATAAAGATAATTATAAATGGCTTTGTCAAAAGGTAGGTTGAAAAACCAATTATTAGAGCTGCTCAGCTAAATGCAATCAAGGTTGGCCCCATAGGAAACACATAAGGTCAACTGTTCCCTCCCTGACCTTGGGCACCATCAGAGGATGGTTCCCAAAGAAAAGAGGGACACATTAGTGCCACATAGCAATGAGCCTGGTTAATCCCATAAAGCCAGTGAGCCTACATACGGAGTTCTGAGCTTCAAACACATGCCTTTCCTATCAGAATTGGAGAATAAATGCAAGAAGCCCACCCTTTGGGTATTACGTAGCCAACCCCTGGGAGCCTGTTAAAAATACAGAATCTCAAGCCCTAACTTGGACCTACTGATAAAAACATGCATTCTAACTAGAGCCCCTATGTGATTCATATGCACATTAAAGCTTGAGAAGCACCTCTCATCAGGGAGGTGATGGGAAAAAAAATTGTTTGAGAAGCACCTGTCTAGCAATACTCTCCAACAGAAGTTTCTGCCCATGGTGACAATGTTCTATAGCTGTGCAGTCCAACACAGTAACCACTAGCCACATGTGGCTTCTGAACATGTGAAATGTGGCTACTGCAACTGAAGAATGCAATGTTTAATTTTAGTTAATTTAAATTTGGAAATAGCCACATTTACCATATAATTAACCATATCCCTAGCAGTCATTTAAGCCATTTCCGATGTTTTGCTAGTGTAACTAATGCTATGGCAGACACTGTGTGCATACAGCTCCCGCTCCATATTTTGTAGTTAATTATGGATCAAAGGGCACTTTTAAGCCTCTTCATGTGTAATGACCTATAACTTTTAGCAATTTACAGTGCTGCAACCATTAGCAGAATGCCAGATTTTAAGGAAAAAATAGCACTTATTCTCAAAAACAGTGAAATTCATTTTTACACTTTAAGAATCCTTTTGGTAATCTCTAAAATTTTTCCTGGGAGGGAAAAATAAGAAGGCTGAGGGAGTGCAGAGGAAGACTGAATTCCTTACAGAGGCACATGACAAAACTTAGCAAACTGATACTCCGAAAATACTGATTTCACCAGCTGTCAGTAAGAGACACAATAATTTTATTTTAAACTGTTAATCTATGGACAAGACTAAAAATCTTACAATTTATGGTTTCAACTGCATAAGTATGTTACATATTTAAAATATCATAAACGTGATAACTGAATGCGTTCTTGCATGGTATACTTAGCACAATGACCAGTGCCCACAGCATCTGATGGAAATCAACAGAGAAAAACAAACAATTGCTCCGTCATACAGGAACATACTCCATCCAGGCAGGGGGCAGCAAAGACAAGAGACAGGGAGGGGAAAGGTGAGGTTTCCTGTATCAAATGTGGAGCCAAAGCCAAGCTACTAAAAATAATGAAAATGCAAATCAACAAGCCTTCCTAATTCTTTTGACTTAATAATAAAACAGAGCAGATGAAATTGAAGCAAGTTATAAAAAAATTTTTAAAAAGTTCGGGTGTTTGAAATAGCCTTGTTTCTAAACTTAGAAGAAGACCTCATTCTTCTATCCTGCATGCCATTATCATATAAACTGAGTGAAGCTCACAGTTTGCATCATTATCCCATTGGTGACATGGGAAACTTCAAATACAGGCTGACATTTTTTTAAATTCTGAATTAAACACTATTAAGCTCCTCTCAAAAAGTCCCTACTTGCCTGGTAACAAAAATTGCAGGCAGAAATTATATGTGATTTAAAAGCATAAAAAGGCACCCAGTTTTCCTTTTTGTAGAATTTGTAGTTATAGGAAATCATCAAAGGCCACTGCCTGGTAACAGATGTATTATCCACTAGGTGGTGCAGTGATGCAGAAAGAAAAAGGGAGAGAATGCCGGTTCCCCACAAATTGAAAATTTCAAAACATAATTCAGAGGAAATTAGAAATAGACTTTAAAAATTACAATAAAAGCCAGGTGTGGTGGCTCATGCCTGTAATCTCAGCACTTTGGGAGGCTGAAGTGGGTGAATTGTCTGAGTTCAAGAGTTCAAGACCAGCCTGGGCAACATGGTGAAATCCTGTCTCTACTAAAAATACAAAAATTAGCCAGGCATACTGGCGCACGCCTATAGTGCCAGCTACTCAGGACATTGAGGTGGGAGGACAGCTTGAGCCCAGGAGACTCAAGTGAGCTGAGACTGTGCCACTGCACACTAGCCTGGGTGACAGAGTGAAACCACATCTCAAAAAAAAAAAAAAAAAAAAAAGTGAGAGAGAAGAAAGAAAGGGAGACCCTGGCACTGATCACACCTGCAGTGATGGCTTCCTCGGAGCCACTGAGGCCAAGGGAACCATCCAAGGACTTAGCACCAATCAAGATCCCCTTGTCACTGTGAGGAATGAATAAAGCAACCTATAATGTCTACACCAGGTCCCAAAGCCACTACCGCAGCACATTACTGAGGAGTAGGTAAGAAACTGGCATTAGGGTATGCAAGAGAAATGTTTACTAAACATTCTGAGAAATGGATGTACATACCAGAATAAGAACATACTGAGGGAAGAACTGCACTATCAAGAAATGTTTATCCCAAGGAGAGCAACAAACCACCACCAAAAACTGTCTATTGAAAGAAAATCCAAGCAAGAACTTCTACTGCATTTGCCAAGATGAATTAGGCTTTTGCTTCCTCTTGGGGCCTGGAGACCAGGAGACAGACAACGTCACACACACCAAGCTTTCTCCGACTGCTCCAGTTTATAAGTAGTTCAAGTTCCTGGTATGCACTAGCCAGCTGTATGATCTCTAGGTTCTCTGAGCATCCGGTGAATAACACTCATCTCACAGGGTTCTTGGTGAGGATCAAAGTGAGAATTTTATAAGAAAGTTTATTTTTTTTTTTTATTTTTTGATATAAGTTCTTGCTATGTTGCCCAGGCTGGTCTCGAACTTCTGGGCTTGAGCAATCCTCCGGCCTCAGCCTCCCAAGCAGCTGGAATTATAGGCATATGCCACCATGCCCAGCTTTATGTAGAGGTTGCTATAAACTGTAAAGTACCACTCAAATGAGGGGTGTTTCTAATATTAACAATAAGCCCCACTCTAGCAAGGGCAATCAACAGTGGTATAAGCTTAATATAAGATTTAAAACATACGGCTGGGCGTGGTGGCTCACGCCTGTAATCCCAGCACTTTGGGAGACAGAGGGGGGCGGATCACCTGAGGTTAGCAGTTCAACACCAGCCTGGCCAACATGGCAAATCCCTGTCTCTACTAAAAATACAAAAATTAGCCGGGCACGGTGGCACATGCCTATAATCCCAGGTAGTCGGGAGACTGAGGCAGGAAAATCACTTCAACCTGGGAGGTGGAGGTTGCAGTGAGCTGAGATCATACCACTACTGCACTCCAGCCTAGGCAACAGAGTGAGACTCTGTCTTTAAAAAAAAAAAAAAAAAAAAAAAAAAAAACAATTAAAAAATGAACTGCATTCAGTCATTGAACATTTAGTCTCCATTGTACATCACACTTGGAAAACAAAGACCTGTCAACATAGGACACAGTCCCCACCCACAAAATGATGTTTGTTTTTAGGACACACAAAGGCCTGGAAACAGCTAATGGACCTGGAGTAACAGTGACTGATACATACATTCATTCGCTCAAAGCCTTTCTGAATCTTCTAAGCCAAAGGAACCTCACAAAATTTCTCCACTGCTTTTCACTTCTCCAAGCCTTTGAACCCACACCAGCACTTCATTGTTACTCTGAAGTTTCCTCTGACAGGAAATAACCAACTGTTTGGAACTGAAATAGTCAACAACTCAGAAACGCAACAGTCCATGTTGCAGAGTTGAAATCCTGCAATCCAGAGAAATAGGAACATCTGAAACATCAAAAACACAGACAGAAATGTTTGATGATAGAAAGACATTTCAGTTTTATGGCCTTTCTACATCCTAAAAACAAAATGTGCTTTTATTGGTCACCACCTAACACGGGGAAATCTGCATTTGCAACTTCTCAAGTGGCCCTTGTTATCAGTCCTACATCAGTCCAACCAGAAGCAAACCTGCCTGTCAGTGCTCAGATCCAACCCCTTTTCCTTTTCGCTTTTCCAACCTATGAGTGACTGCAGACGGGGGCGTCTCATGCAGCCAGCATCTTCCCACAAGTCAGCATCCTGATCTACTATTCCCAGATTGCAGAACTGGAGACAATCAAGCTAACACCCTGCTTCCGGGAGGTCTGAGGCAGGAGCCAGGAAACATTTTCTCAAAGGGCCTGACAATAAATAGTTCAGGCTTTCCATTACAAGAGGCAAAAATCAAGGAGATCATATAGCTATTTATATAACCATTTAAAATGCAAGAACAGGCCGGGCGCGGTGGCTCAAGCCTGTAATCCCAGCACTTTGGGAGGCCGAGGCGGGTGGATCACGAGGTCAGGAGATCGAGACCATCCTGGCTAACATGGTGAAACCCCGTCTCTACTAAAAATACAAAAAAAAACTAGCCGGGCGTGGTGGCGGGCGCCTGTAGTCCCAGCTACTCGGAGGCTGAGGCGGGAGAATGGCGTGAACCCGGGAGGTGGAGCTTGAAGTGAGCCGAGATCGCGCCACTGCACTCCAGCCTGGGCGACAGAGCAAGACTCCGTCTCAAAAAAAAAAAAAAAACAACAACAAAAAAAAAACAAAAATAAAATGCAAGAACAGTTCTTAGCTAGCAGGCAGAGAAAAAACAACCAACAGGCAGCTGCCTGTATGTAGCTTGCTAACCACCAGACTCGATTTATGCAAAAGTTAGTAACAGAAGACTGACGTGCAGGGGCCATGGACCTTACCTGCGAGGCGCCCACACGGGTGCTGGTACAGGCACACACACATCTCAACTCCTGGTTTCTTTTGCCTCATTTTTCACTTCTATCCTCAACAAACTTTAGGTCTGTCCTTAGCATCAAGCACACCATTTGGGGATAAACTTGTTTTAAGTGTTTTTATTGGGTTATTGATTTCTTTGTACTTATTTAATTAACAAGAGATAAGTTCTTAGTGAGTACATAATCCAAAAGTTAGGTCAGCTCAAAGTGAACTACACTTGGTAGCAACTTCTCTGGTTACATTTTTACCTAAACTAAAATCTGAACTTGTTCACAGTTTCCAATCACATACTGTAGGGGAAGCTGACCTAACGTCAAAATCTTGCTTCAGATAATCTTCAAAGAAGAAGATTAACTATGTTTATCAGTATTATCAACACATGTATTGGGCAAGACGCTGTGCAGAAAAATTATGTTGGACACAGAGAAGTAAAAACCTTGGCTCCTGATCTCAAGCTAGGATGCAGTTTATGTACCCTCAGAAAAAGACACTGAGGGAGGTGGCACCCACAACTCAAGGTAAACTGCTATAGGAGAAATTTTTTAAAGAGAGGGGATAGGCAGTGGAAGTTTCCCTTGCCCACCATGAAGTCCAATTTAGAATCTGGTCAGAACCATATATTCACCATTTGTCACAACTGAGTTAGAACCAAGAATCAACTTTCCTTTTTCTTTCTTTTTTTTTTTTTTAAAAAAAAAAAAAAAAAAAAGGTGGAGTCTCCACTGTGGTGCCCAGGCTGGTATCAGAACTCACTGTAGCTTCCAACTCCTGGGCTCAAGCGATCCTCCTGCCTGCCTCAGTCTCCAAGTAGTTGGGGCCACAGGCATATGCCACCACACTCAGCAAGAATCTCAGTGAATCTGAAAATGCTACTAACATTTTAAATAGTAATACAACCTTAGACTGCCCACAGAAACTCAACTAACCTATCAATTCTGGGTCCTGGGGAAAGACAGACAGTGAGGAAGAGAAATACGCACCCTTCCTAGGGTTCAGTGGAGAAACAGGAAAGAAGCAAAGTTTGTATGTGGAGACTTCCTAGGTCTTTCTACACCTTGGGCTGGTTGCTCTGGTTATCAGTGTCCTCCTCCTCCACCCTGTCCCAAGGCCAACGTCTAGGCAATATCTGCTCCACCACCAGAAAGTTCTGGCTTCAAAATTCCCTATCTCCATCCCCAATCAAAATTCTCTCTTTAACAATGTGTATGGTGTCAGTTAGATAGTAGAAGAAAGCTGACTGGTCTACTCCACACTAAAGTGTGGCTGTCTGATAACCTAAAACCTCTTGGAGGTATTAGATGTTTTAGGAGATGTACTTTGACCCCAAGGAAACTTGCAATGGAATTCCAATCCTCAAGGCAAACACGGCATATCTATGCTGTCCTTTCCAATTCTATAACCCTGGAGTTTGTAACCATACGTTTTTCCTGATATTAATAATAGTTTTTGAGGGAAGTGGTTGATGGAACAACACAGACATTTCTAACTAGAGGCTATAGACCTGAAGAAAGAATACTCTCACATGATAAGACATATTCTTAACATGTCTATAATAAAGTTGTGATTTTAGCTAGCTATATACATAATCGCTTAATACTTCCCTATAAGGCTGTGTGTTAGAGGGAATTTAGACTCTTTGAGATCTCATACAGTAATGAGCACAGAGAGGTCTCTGATGAATGAAGACATCTCTTGACAACATTGATATGTTACTGTTACTCAAGATTCTCTGGGGATACAAATATTTCTATGCACTTTCAGCAATATTTAAACTCCTAATAATCAACACAGGGCCTTAAGCTTCTCCTATTTTCTTGCCACTGTGATTCTAAAAAGCAGAGACAGGTGGAGTTGACAGAATCTACAGGTTTCAAATTAGTCAAATGGACCTTGGCTCAAATCCCCTCCCTGTCACACAAGCCATGTGACACTGGGCAATTTACTTAATGTTTCTGAGCCTCTGTTTTCCACCTACAAAATAGGGTTAACATTTACCCCTCGTTGATTGGGAAAAGTCAGTGAGATCTACACCAAGGGCCTAACACTACATCAGCCCTGTGATCTCCTTCCCCAGCTTTGCTAGAGAAAAGCTAACCAAACGTGGTCTTACAGCAAAACAAACCACACCTTCCTTTGTCTCCTGGGCTCCGCCATGGTTAGGCATTTCACAGATCAGAAGTTCCACTTAACACACGGGAACTGAGCTGGAGTGAGCCAGCCCCCAACACACCCCATAATATTTATAGAACTCAAGAACACATTCTCAGAGCAGTTTTATAAGCTCCATTAATGCATATTTTGGACTTGTCAGTCCAACAATACAGTCACAGGTTCAAAAGATCTCCATATTTCCTGCAAAGTGCTTTTTACAGGAGGCAAGGAATACTCTAAGAAAGGGAAGAGAATACAAACCCAGTGTGATAAACGTGTGCTTATCACACTCCAGGCTTTTGAGACTCACCTTCTCCCTTCTCTTCCTTTCACCTTCCCCTATTTACTGAGCAACTACTCTACACCATCCCTACTTAGGAATGCAAAGAACCAGCCCTGCCCTCAAGCTCACAATCAATACTCCCTAACGTTAAAACTGACCACCCATCCAACAAGAGGTGGAATCCAGGCCAGTGGGTTTAGACCCTCACTGAAAACACACTGATCTTCTGAAAGGACAAACACATGCACTGAAGCCTATATCTAACTGAGGACATTTTTTACAGTTCACTGTTTCCAAGCATTCCTTTTGATTACGCTCATCTCAATCAAAAAGCTTATGTTGCTTATGTTGCTGAAAGATAAAGGACTATCCATGTAGCAGACTACACTAACATAGCCAGTATATCTCAAATTGGAACAGACGAAAAAGATAGAGAAACAGAAATGACAGCATCCCCAGTTTCTACAACACTTAAATATAAAGCCAGCCAAGTAAGTCTGGTAACCGTCTGGAGTGGTATGTTACAGCTGTTGTTTTAGGACAGTTCATTGCTGTGATATAATCCAATCAGGTCAACATTTATATTTAATCATCCAATCACACTCAAAGACAATTCAGAACAACAATGCAATTGTTACTTGGAGCTTACTACTAAGCCAAATGAGATGTTTTTCCCCCACATAGACATGTGTATGTTCCTTCTGTTCTATTAATAGGCGAGAGCAGGCCATGCATGCTGACTGCAAATATTCTTTCTGTGGTAATAAAACGGAGCAAAAAACATTGCCAATTTATGTTTCCTGGAAAAGTGCATCACAAACATGATACTTAGAAGTTCGGCAATGCCTGAACTAATTTTATTTTTAGCCCAGTCCTGTTTCCCCACATTTCTCAGCAGAAACGCCCACAAAGAAACTTATCTTTAAAAAGCAGGTGACTAACAAATTCCTGATTGTGGGGAGGCTCCAGGGACTAAGGAGGAAACTGATGGAATTTCAGTTGCCTCTCTTAACTTTCCCTAACTTTTGTGGAATATTAGTTCATTTGACAATTCACTTCTAAAGAATACTGTCAAATAAAAATAAAGGCTGTACTTTATAAAAATACACAAAGCAACACCACGGGTCCCTTCCTCCAGCTGTAACACTACTAGCTGAAATACTGATAGATATTTAGGTCAAAAATATGTATGTCGATTTAAAACCAAGCATTTTTGCCAAAAGAAGTGAATTAGGTCAATGCCCATAAGAAGCTCCCCTCTGGCTCTATTTTCCAGTCTCCAAACAGTGAAGCCCTTTGTGCATTGTATATCAGCCACTGTAAACTGTTTGGACATCCATTGTTAGCCCTGGCCGACTAAAAGTCTGGAGAAAAAGAGATAAAACCAAATTCTGTCAATGTATTTCTAGCACATTCATTTACTAAGCAAGCTTTACAAACAGCCAGCTCACTTGAACTGCTAAACCAGTGGCTGAAATAGTCACTGGTTATACTTATCTTTCCACTTAGAATATTTGCTTTCCTTATCATTTCAAATTTCTCTGCAAGGAGCCTTCAGAAGTAGTACTACAGAAGCCGAAAATGTTAATCAATACATCTTGACCACTCCGTTTCTAGCAAATTACCTTAGGGCAGTAATAGCAGGGTCCCTGGAAAGTAAAACAGGTCTGGGTTATAGCAAAAATTATGTGAAGGAGGGAAGAATTCACATTCTAAAGTTCAGAAAAACTCAGTTTTTTCCATGTGTGACATCATTACAGAGAGGTTGTTGCCAATATTGATTCAAGATTTTTAAATGTCTTAAAAGCACTACATTATAGCTCATGTTTCCTAAAATAAGCTCATAACAGGACAGACACTTCTGCCAACTGTTTTGGTAGACTACAGTGTTCCCTCCGCAAGAGATTTGAGGTACAAAATATGATAAAAATCTTCCATCTCATTTATCAAAAGACAAAGGAAGTTAAAGACAGGGAAAAAAGTAACCCCATCTATCAACCAGATTTATATATTATCTTTTATTAGTAATAAATTGGAATGACTTTGAAAAGAAAACACTCATTAGGTTCCATAAAATTATACATCAAAACAGCAGCTCTTAGAATTAAGTCACCTTTCAGCTCTACATTAACTTACAGGCTTGAAAACTAATTTCTCGAGCTTATTCCTTTAGGAAAGTACCTAGAATCACAGAGCAATAGATGCAGAATCTGAGAGGCCCTTCCAGAAAAACAACACCTTATGTGGCAGGGAGCTCTTACAGTGGCATCCATATGACTATAAAGTGAAAAGAATGAACATGAGTTATAAAAATCAGTCTGGGCCGGGCACGGTGGCTCACGCCTATAATCCCAGCACTTTGGGAGACCAAGGTGGGCAGATCACCTGAGGTCAGGAGTTTGAGACCAGCCTGGCCAACATGGTGAAACCCTGCCTCTACTAAAAATACAAAAATTAGCCAGGCATGGTGGCACACGCCTGTAATCCCAGCTACTCAGGAGGCTGAGGCAGGAGAATTGCCTGAACCCGGGAGGCAGAGGTTGTAGTGAGCTGAGACTGTGCCACTGCACTCCAGCCTGGGCGACAGAGCAAGACTCTGTCTCAAAAAAAAAAAAAAAAAAAAGAAAGAAAGAAATCAGTCTGGTGGCCACAAGCATGGTGACTCACGCCTATAACCCCAGCATTTCGGGAGGCCAAAGTAGGAGGATCGTTTGAGCCCAGGAGTTCAAGACCCACCTGGACAAAATGGACAGACCTCATCTCTACAAAAGATTTAAAAATTAGCCAGGTGTGGTGGCGCATGGCTGCGGTTCCAGCTAATCGGGAGGCTGAGGTAAGAGGATCACTTGAGCCAGGGAAGTCTAGGCTGCAGTGAGCCGTGATGGCACCACTGCACTCCAGTCTGGGTGACAGAGCAAGCTCGTCTCAAAAAAAAAAAAAAAAAAACCACTAAAAAGAGAGAAAGAAAGAAATCAGTCTGAACTGCAGCAGCAGTTCTTGAAGAATAATGATGAAAATAATAAATTATAACCACTGCCATTTACTGAGCACCTCAAAGCAACCCCAGATGGCATCTATGCCACTTCTTCTTTGCTGGCACTGAGTTTCTGTTTCTACCAGAGACCCCTCAACTCTCTTGCCAACAGAGTTCTATCAGCGAGGTACACGTGTTTAAGATCTGGAAGGATGAAGGAAAGCAGAAGCCGTTTGTTTTTCTTCTTCCTACAGACAGCAGCAGTAGCAGGCAAAAGTTGGAATCCTCAGACATGAGCTTTCCAGCATGTCCAGGTTCCCTGCCCTTTCACCACCCTCAAGGCTGGAGAGGCTGAGAAGGTGGAAGGTCAAGACCTTCTGGGTCTGCTCTGGGTGGCAACAGCTTTCTTTTTTTTTTTTGAGACGGAGTCACCATCTGCCCAGCCAGGCTGGAGTGCCAGTGGCCTTGATCTCAGCTCACTGCAAGCTCCGCCTCCTGGGTTCCACGCCATTCTCCTGCCTCAGCCTCCCGGTAGCTGGGACTGCGGCCCGCTACCTCGCCGGCTAGTTTTTGGGTTTTGTTTTTTTAACTCATTTTAGTACAGGCCGGAGACACCCGTCAGCCAGGATAGTCTCAATCTCTGACACAAATCCGCTCCGTCGACCTCCCAAAGTGCTGGGACCCTGAGCTTGAGCCACCGCGCCCGGCGGATTGGCGCTTGACTGTAACTTTCTTTCACGGCACATCTGAAAGCCAGCAGTGGGCTTCCATTTTAGCATCACCGTCTCTTTGTTCTGAAGGCAACTAATACTTTGTATGGAATCCCCTTCTCCTTGAAATAGCTAGAATGACATGTTTTCTTGACTGAACCATGACTGATAGGGTGGGCCCATTTTACAGCTGAGAAAACTGAACATGAGTAAAAGGTAAATTGCTCAAGGTCAAGCAAGCAAGTGGCAGGATAAAAGAATTCACACCCAGGTCTATCTAACTTCAGAGGTTAAAGAATCAAAGTTAAGCATCTGTAACCTGGCTGGGCATGGTGGCTCACAGTTGTAATCCCAGCATTTTGGGAGGCCAAGGTGTGCAGACTGCTTGAACTCAGGAGTTGAAGAGAAACCTGTCTCCACTAAAAATACAAAAATTAGCTAGGTGTAGTGGCAGATACCTGTAATCCCAGCTACTTGGGAAGCTGAGGCAGAAGAATCACTTGAATCTGGGAGGCACAGGTCGCAGTGAGCTGAGATCACGCCACTGCACTCCAGTCTGGGTGACAGAGCGAGACTGTCTCAAAAAAATATTTTTTTAATTTAAAAAAGTTTTTTAAAAAATCCCTAACCTATGGTCCTAGGAATTCATGCAAGAGAAATGAGTGCACATGTCCACAAGGCAACGTGTAGGTGCTTTTCAAGGCAGCTTTATTCATAAGAGCGAAAACACTGAAAATAACCCAAATACCTATCAATAGAAGAGATAAGCCAAATGTGGCAGATGCATATAAATGGAATACTACTCAGTGGCAAAAAAGAACTACTGAATCTCACACAACAAATATGGATGAATTTCACAGAGGTTCGGCTGAGTGAAAGATGACAGACACAAAATGTTCATTTTCTTTATATATTGGTCCTCTCTCAAGTTCAAGCAAAAGTATTCCATGGTGAGAGAACTCAGAAGAGAAGTTCCCTTGTAGGTAGGTGTGGTAATCATTGGAAAAGTGGCAAGAGAGAACTTTCTAGAGTGATGGAAAATTCTAGTTTTTAATCTAGGTGGTAATCACGCAGGTGAACACATTCATGTAAAAATTCATCCACCTCTGGAACTAGAGAGTGATGATGGTGTTTACAAAATACTGAGTGTATTAAATGCCATTGAATGTTATACTTTCAAATGGTTAAAATGGTACACTTAATGTTATGTGTACACTTCACCACAATAAATAAAATTCATTGGCCAGGCGCGGTGGCTCACACCTGTAATTCCAGCACTTCGGGAGGCTCAGGCAAGTGGATCATCCAAGATCCGGAGTTCGACACCAGCCTGACCAATACGGAGAAACTCTGTCTCTACTAAAAAAAAAAAAGAGATACAAAATTAGCCGGGCATGGTGGCACGTGCCTGTAGTCCCAGCTACTCAGGAGGCTGAGGCAGGAGAATCGCTGGAACCCGGAGGGCATAGATTGCAGTGAGCTGAGATGGCGCCATTGCACTTCAGCCTGGGCAAAAAGAGTGAAACCCCACCTCAAAAAAAGAAAAATTTATCAAGCGCTCTACTTGAGATTTGTGTGTGTGTGTGTGTGTGTGTATACACACACATATAACAAATATAACTTCAATGAAATTGATAACACAGAAAAACCTTCATTATCAATAAGCAGACTTGTAACAGAGGACATGCCACTGCTTCCACAGGAAAATTTTCTTCGTGGAAACATCAGGCAAATTTTTTTAGCTCTAAGTCTGGCAAATTGAGTCTACCTTTTCTGCCTCTTCCTGATCCTTCACTTTCCAAAGTCATCTGCCAAACTGTGCACTTAAATAGTATAAGTAGACTAAATATTTCTCCCAGACCTTTGATTAAAATTCAATTTAGGCTCAAAACAAACTTGGGGCCTCTTCCTTTCAATGTGTTGCAAACTTGGGGCCTCTTTCTTTCAATGTGTTGCAAACTTGGGGCCTCTTCATTTCAATGTGTTGCCACTTGCCTTTGTTTTTAGGCTTTAACAATAACACCAGAAGGAAACGCATAAATGTTTCCAGTTCCATTTCTGGAAAATTTCAGTGAGTGTCTAAGATGCCACAATCTCTCTCCCCTCTTAAAACTCACCCAGACACTACACAGACCAATCCCAGGAAGGCAAAGTACTCTGCCTAAGGTGATGTTGAAAAACTCCAACATGCCTGAAGTTAAGCTGAAACTCAGATGACAGGAGTGATTTTACACCAGTGAACAATGTGGTTCTGCAGTAGTGATGAGTAGGCTCATCTTCAACACATTTGTGAAGAACAAATCAGACAGAGCTCCCAGCTGCAGGCCTGCTCCTCCTTCCAAGCGTATGTCATAGGCTATGTGGCCCTGGGGAGAAGTCCATGGGGGTGGAGAGGAAGAGGAAGAGGAAGAAGGATTCTCAAGAAGCTCTGCAAGATGGTTGCAGTTGCTGGTTTAGGCTGCAGAGTAAGGAAGAGAATCCAACACATGCTGTGCTGGTACATAATTTAAGCTGCAACTGAATAATAGATCTTTCCATCACTTCATGAGCAAAACAACCACCAGTCACTCTTGGGCTCTGTTTGTCTTTTTTGAAAATGCTTTTCAGGCCGGGCGCGGTGGCTCAAGCCTGTAATCCCAGCACTTAGGGAGGCCGAGATGGGCGGATCACAAGGTCAGGAGATCGAGACCATCCTGGCTAACACGGTGAAACCCCGTCTCTACTAAAAAAATACAAAAAAAACTAGCCGGGCGAGGTGGCAGGCGTCTGTAGTCCCAGCTACTTGGGAGGCTGAGGCAGGAGAATGGCGTGAACCCGGCAGGCGGAGCTTGCAGTGAGCTGAGATCTGGCCACTGCACTCCAGCCTGGGCGACAGAGCGAGACTCCGTCTCCAAAAAAAAAAAAAAAAAAAAAATGCTTTTCAGAGAGAATCCACTAAAAAGAAAAGAGAAAAGGAGAGAAAAGAAAAAGAAAGAAAGCAAACATAATTTAAGGAGCACAAAAACATTTTAAGATGATAAGAACAAATAGAAATCATTTAGAATGTTCTCTAGGTTTTATACTCAAACTTCAAAACCCGCAGAATCTTAAGCGCAAAAGACTGAGACGATCAACTGTAACTACTCATTTTCTGATAAAGAAATTGAGAACTAGGCCGGGCGCGGTGCCTCATACCTGTAATCCCAGCACTTCGGGAGGCCGAGTCAGGCAGATCATGAGGTCAGGAGTTCGAGACTAGCCTGGCCAACATGGTGAAACCCCGTCTGTACTACAGATACAAAAAATTAGCAGGGCGTAGTGGCACATGCTTGTAACCCTAGCTCTTGGGAGGCTGAGGCAGGAGAATCGCTTGAACCTAGGAGGCGGGCATTGCAGTGAGCCGAGATCGGGCCATTGCACTCCAGCCTCGGTGACAGGGCTAGACTCCAACACACACAAAAAAAGAGAGAGAAATCGAGAACTAGAGTCACAAGACAGCAAAAGTCACCCAGCTAATCAGTAGTGTAGCTGATGCTGCTTCCACGCCATTACAAAAATGGTCTGGATGAAATTCTATAAATTTTTTTGGATAAAATTTTCTGGATGAAATTCACAATTCTAACATATGATCATCCACTCACTATATAAATGTCAGGAATCCACTGTCCTAATTTCTCAATTAGTATCTTATTCCTACTAGCTTATACAACAAGCCTGCCCCAAATCAAGTCAGTCCAATTTTAGTGGATATATTTGGTGCTCTGTTAGCTTCTGGGGTTACCAAGATGACTCAGACCAGGGAGGGACTCAGGGCTGATGGGAAGTGATAAGGGCTAGAATAAATACTAGCATGTGCATCCTCACCAATCACAGGCAAGAACACAATTGACTCAGCCAGACTGCAGAAGGGTAAGGGAGAAACTAGGCTGCTAAAACTGGGCTCACCAGGAAGTTCCTTCCAAATGATTCATTCTTTTCAAAACCAGAAATGTTAAGTTTTGCTAATTAATTCCCTCAAATAATTTCATCTGCTTTGCCATATACACCTAGGAACCGTCGTCCAAGGACTGAGAGCGGAATGGTTGTCTCTCGAAGCCTACATTACTTACTCCTGTTCCCACTGTAGAGCTCCACCCAGAGTCTCAGGTGTGCTCCGCCTTATAAGGCATCAAAGAAACACAACCTAGAACTCGGAACACTTCCTTTAATACTCTGATAACAAATGACTCTCAACAAATGGAAATAAACAGCTCCAAATGGAGCATTATTTCCCCCTCAGAAGAACTTAGAAAGTCCCTGAAGCTACATGTCCTGAAGAGTTCATTAGTTCCTACTGATGACTAGAAAGTACTGTTTTCTGTTTACCTTCAACTCAAGGGACAAAATCCAAAGTATCTGCAATATTCTCATGTCTCCATCAAAGCTTTTAATACGATGGCAAAGGCATAACTGGATTTTAGTCATGATCTATTCATTACAGTCATAACTGTTACCTACCAGTAAGAATAACTATTCTAATAACTCTCTCCCACAATGGGTTACAAACATTCCCTCCAAATGCCTGACTTGTCACTAACTCATGTATTTAGTCCCACAGTTATATAGGGTATCTATAATATAGGGCATACTATAAAGTTTCCAAAGATGATACCATGTTTTCCCTGTGAGCATAATGCATATATTTAATACGGCTGATTGAAGTCTAAAATAGATTTAATAATTACCACACTAATTAATTCTGAAGTCCATGTTCACATATACATATAAGTAAAATTTAGTAAACATGTGTACTCAAGAATGTGACATAAGATCTTTGCCATGATTAAAGGTATGATTTAAAATCTTTTGGTCAGTCTAACTTCCTACAACACAAATATTTGATTCATGGAAGATCCATTAAAAAATTCACTTTCAGCCGGGCGCTGTAATCCCAGCACTTTGGGAGGCCGAGGTGGGCGGATCACAAGGTCAGGAGATCAAGACCATCCTGGTTAACACAGTGAAACCCCATCTCTAGTAAAAATACAAAAAAATTAGCCAGGTGTGGTGGTGGGCGCCTGTAGTCCCAGCTATTCAGGAGGCTGAGGCAAGAGAATGGTGTGAACCCGGGAGGTGGAGCTTGAAGTGAGCCAAGATCACGCCACTGCACTCCAGCCTGGGCAACAGAGCCAGACACCATCTCAAAAAAAAAAAAAAAAAGAAAGAAAGAAATTCACTTTCACCACTGCTGCTGTTATTGCACCCCCATACAGTAACTGTAGGAAGAAAAACAAAATAGAAACCATAACCACTGATATTCTAATTGGGCTAAAAGTTAAAATAAGCATTCATTATAACAAAATGTATCTGACTATGGTCTGAAATATACAGTGGTGTGTAAATGGTTAAGGAAAGCTACATTATGTTTTTCAGGTTAAAAAAACCTGATTTAACTTTAACCATCTGGCAGAGGCACTAAACAAATATCTGTGCTGATTTTAAATGACTAAAGTACAAGTTACTAATTGAAAACTACGGATTTCTCATAAATGGTGTGAACACACACATCACTAGAGAGTCTACTGAAACAGTATTTTCTCTTCTCCTTGATTTATTCGCCTACCATGAGCATGCATCTCTCTAGGTCAAAGCAGGGCTACTTGTTTTCTACCTCAAGGCTTCCAGTTCCTACGAAAATCCTTGTTAAAGCCTATTTTACAGACCAATACAAGCTTCATATTAAAAAAAAAGAAGAAGAAAAAAAGAGAAGAACAACTTATCCAGTTGACATTCTTCTGACTTTGAGAAATTAAATGCATTTATAGGTGAAGCTGTTTGGCTGTCCACATTCTTCGGCAATGAATCATGAGCAAGAGTCACTTGATAATAGAGTGATGTCCTTCATCAGTGCCAAAATACTTCCTCCCCTATCACTCTATCATATCAAAAATGTCATACCAACAGACCTTTAAAAACTGCAGAATGGCTTATGGAAGCAGAGAAAGGAATGAGAATTGGGCCAGACATTAAAACAAACAGCTCTACAAATCCACTGTCTGCAACCGCACCTAAGGCATCTGGTGGATAAGGGCAGGATGCACACGCTTAAGACAGAAAGTCCATCAAATTCAACTTTCCTGGCTATTCTGGGCCATTCTGTGTTTGACTTTCTTGAAGGCATGGTTGAGGCATCCTAGGCTCTCTATTAGTAAGCGCCACACTCAAATGTTAAGCAGTACTGTGCACACCTTAGATGTCAAGGGCTATCTTCACCATTTTTGCCTTAGCCTCAAATTACTCATTCCCAATTGATAATTTTTCTTAAAGCGAACTCATTGCTTTACTTAATATTTATTTTTGCCTCATTCTAAGCAATCTAGCCATGAAATAAATGGATGTGGTAGCTGGTTTTCTGCTTTTTATTCCTAACATATAATATTCAAGCATCATAACTGAAAAATAGAATATGTATCTCCCTGCACCACCTGTAAGTCTGTCTGTATACCAGACTTCGGAAAGCACTGCTGTGGGCATAGCATAAAAGGTAGAGAAAATACTTTATTAAATGATTAGGTATTTGGGGGGTATGAGAGTCCTTACTCTGTCTCCTCTGAGAGCTCACAGGTTATCTAGGATGACAAAGCTTTGGTTGTTTAATGGCCAGCTGGATGATAGAGACAGGAATTCCTTTAGAAAACAGAATGGAACCGTCACTGTTATGGGTAGCCATTGCCCCAGCCTGTGCAGGTCTTCCGGAGCTCTAGCTGTCAGTCACCCAGTTCTAAGAAGTGCTTTTCCTAATCAAATGGAAAAAGTGGGAGCAGACACTCTCTAACTTAGAACTCTGTCTCTCACACTACAGTGTATGCAGCATACTGGCTCAATCAACTGCTTTCCTAGGTACCAACCACAATTAAAACTAGTGGCCAGGCACGGTGGCTCACTTCTGTAATCCCAGCTACTTGGAATGCTGAAGTAGGAGAACCGCTTGAACCCGGGTGGCAGAGGTTGCAGTGAGCCAAGATCGCGCCACCACACTCCAGCCTGGGCAACAGAGCAAGACTCCATCTCCAAAAACAAACAAACAAACAAACAAAAAATTAAATTAAAACTAGCTATTGCAATACTGCATATTGGATTTCCAAGCCTGAATTTTTTTTCCCATTGCTATCACATAGCCTTTTCAAAAAGTTTAATCGTAATACCACCTTAGACCGTCCCAAATTCACTTTCTATATGGGCATCTACTAAAAAGGCTGATTGCAAAAATTCCTATGAGGGTGAAATAGGCCCTAAATAGTTTTTTAAACCTTAACAAAGTTCCCATAACCATTGATGTGTTTAACCCACTAAATGGGTGTTAAATCTAACCTCTGAGTCTATGGTTCTGACCCTGACCCTTGGATTTAGGATCAAGACACAAACTCAGTTAAACACCAGAGAAAACTGTTCTGCTTCCCTCCACTCCCATCTGGGGCAATCTCACCCTCAGACACTACCATATACCAAATCACCTCTGGAAAATCAAAGCTGGCTGGTCCAACAACTATTAGGCCCCTGATTACTGCTTAGAGTCAAATCAATGAGGCATGTTATTGGGAATCAGCTCTCAACCTAGATAAATTCATCTGTAGCCACAACTGCTTAATGAGATTCGTTCAAGAGATTAGGAAAGGAATTCCCTGGTGGTTCATATTGTTGGTAGAATATGTTGAAAGTTTCAGCAGTGATTGCAAACCCTTCTACCGCTTCAACCTGACCCCACACCACACCCACACTTCAGCCACTCCCCAACCAAATCTGCATCACTTTTTAAATTACTGTTTATATTACTACACGTATTATTGTACACAGGACTAAAGTGGCCCCACCTAGTTTCAAGAACTTGTGTCTCGTAAAAAGATAACCTTCTTAAGGAGAGAAAACCTTGCTAACCTCAAAATCTCCCTTGCCTTCAGCAGTATGCAGAAAGTTCTCACGCTTGTCCTGAAGAGAAATGGTTGGCTGTGAACTTTTGTCGATGTACAAAGAACTAGATCAAAAGTTAAATGTAGGCAAAAGTCATTGCAAATGCAGTTCCCCAGGGGGTGATGTAAAAATTCATTGGTCTTAAGCCTATGAATGCCTCAAAAATAGTTATGGGGTGGAATGTTTACTGGGAAACTGGTTCACTTCTTTTGTAGGGAAAGACAAGTCATTTAATACATTAGGGATTTCTATGACTTCCCCCCACCCAAAGCTTCGTTATGGCCTTCAAGGCCTTTCAACAGAGTGTGAACAACAACTCTTTCAGTTTTTTCCTGGACACCTACCTGGCACCTCCTACTTGTATCTCCAGATCTCACTTCCCTTTTCAACCCAGGACCCAGCACTTAAAGAGTTTTCAGCACCCGTTTTGGTTCATGTTACTAGCTACCATTTACTTAGCATCCACCACATGCCTTGCACCCTACGTCATTTCACTCAGACCTCACTCAGCCCCGTGAGGTGGGCGCATTACTAGCCCCATTTTCTACAGCGGCTTGCACGGTGAGGTATCAGTTCGAATCTTTTATTGCCAGCAAGAATCCCCGCAAGGAGTGCATCCAGGACCAATCCCACCCTTTGCTGAATTTCTGTATTACAGAGTGTGCATCGGCATCATACATCCCCCCTCTCAGTCTCAGGAATCCCGACAGAGATTGCAGAGTAAAGTCTAACAGTTTCAGGTCCACTAGCTTCCGAAATGCAGAAATTGAATCTTGTTCATCTTTGTATCTTCCACAGTGACTGGCAGGAGTAGGGGCTGGATAGTACTGAAAAAGTTACAGCAGCATTTCATGGGGGAGAAGTTCCCCTTCATCAATCTGCAGAAGTAGCTCTGAAAAGCCCCAAGAAACACCTCAAAAGCCACCGGTGCTTTAGTAAAGCACCTCTGCTTCTGCCGTCTCGCCACAGTGAGGAAGCTCCAGCACCCTGTCCATATTACTAAATGGCACTCATCAGATTCTTAATGACTTGCAGGCTTTCCCAACAGGACTGGGTGACAGAGGCACGCTCCTACCCATCTCCGTAATCCCTACATTGAAGTGGAGTGGTTCATGAAAACTTACTGAATAATCAAATTTCATTCTCTCAAGCAGGATATGCACTAGTACTTTGCTACAAATATATTTACCGCTCCGAATTTCTCACTTCAAGTGATCTGCCCAGGTGTGCTCTCTTAGAAAATTACCTCTCTCTCTGAATCATGCTGACAAAGGTGGACCTGTTTTCCCAAGAGGACCGTCAGCACACCCAGCACAGACCACCTGGGAAGCTGAAGAAAACGGCCTCCCTCCTCCCCGCTGGGGTTCCCCGGGCTGAGAGCGGGAGTGAGCAGCGCAAGGCAGTTTCTATCATGGGATGACTCTCCGCTGGGAACTTAAGGGAAACCACAATCATCATTACTCAGGCCAGACAGCTGCCAGAAAAGCAGCCTAGCCTAAGAACTGAAGCTGAAATAGAGGTGGGAGGCTGTATTCCATTACTAAGCGCGGGAGCACTCACTCCCAAGTTTGTCCACATTTCAAGAATGTTAAAACCCTGTATTTATAAATTAAACTACCGTGTAAAAGCGGAAACTTGACAAATGAAGACACAAAATAAAAGGAACTGGTGACAGGTAGGATAGTGTCAGAACACAAAGCATCCATCACACTCCTCTTTTGTGGGTCCTTCCAAACCTCCATCCCCATTCTCCACTGAAAAAAAAAAAAAAAAAATTTACTTATACTACAGAGGCAACTGATTGAAAAGGAAAAGGGATTCTGCTCTGTGAGGAGTTTTCAGTTTCTCTCATGTACACAAGTCTGTAACTGCATCAATACAGAGTGTGGTTTGAAATAGAGAAGGAAACACAAAGACATGCAAGCGACACAACAGACACAACGAGACGCCTCCAAGCCAGCAGAAATCCAGGACACTGGGTTCAAGACCATGTCCCCTACTCGCGCCTTAATCTCCAGCCCAAGTGACTTCAGAGTAAAGGTTCTAGGAGCCCCGGAGGCCACGAACCATCAACCCGGACGGTGAAACCTACCCCTCCCCTGCGTCCCACGCCCGGGTGGGAGAATCCCAGCTTCCTACGGCGCATCGGGGAACAACTTCAGAGCTACACGCGAGCAGAGCCCCCGCGCTCCCACGCTCACGCTCGCGACCCTCCTCCCAACCGCGCGGCGCAAGGAGGCACTTACGCGGAGCCAACCTGACAGCTCCCGCCGGGGAGGAAACCCGCGGTCTCCTCGCACCGGCATCTCGGACGCACGTCCCGCGTAGGCGCGCAGCTCCGGGTCCCGCTTCTGCTCCTGCTCCTACTCCTCCTGGGCACCACGGGACAGTACTCTGACCCGCAGCCACAGCCGCCGGGGTGCCGACCCGCGGGGACCCACCCCTTTGTCCCTCCTCCCGCGGCGGCGGCGGCGGCTGCGGCGTCGGCCCGCCCCCCGCCCCAGCGTTGCGCCTCCGCGCGGGCCGCCCGGCCCGGGAAACTCTCAAATCGGCCGCTACCACCCACACGCCTGCCGGGGAAGGGCTCGCCGGCGCCGCGCCTCCGAGGCCCCCGCGGCGAACCGCGTCATGCGCGACTCCTGGCCGGGGGCGGGAGGCGGCGGCGGCGGCAAGAGAAGCCCAAGGCCCGAGCGGCCCGCGCCGCTCGCGCCTGTACCCCTCCACCCCCGCCAGCCCGATGGTTCGTTCCGCGGCGTGCACTGGAGCAAGCAGGTCCAGCTCCGAGCGCGCGCGCCCTGGTTTGGAGACCTGGAGTGAGCTCTGGGTGCTGCTGGCCTGAGTGTCCGTAGGGTTTCCCTGATGAGGTCGCGGGGGCATCCTGTAGGAAGACTTTTGGGCGAGGTTCGCAGGGCCTCACACAGGCGGTGCTTCTGTTCTCTTACGAAGAGTCGAACTGGGAAAAACCTCAAAGTTTTGAGTCCTGTCTAGAGGCCTGCCCGGCCAACCAACACATACACGGCCTTGTACCCCAGATTTCTTAGCCCAACAACTGCCTACCCGAATTCCAAGGGTATAAGATGTTCGTATTAAATATTAAAACAGGACTTTTCAGGACAATATACTCCAGGTTATCTCTTTGGCACATTTCCAACAATTCCAATAAAGAGATTGAAACTCCTCTCCCATCATCAGCTTATAAAAGGTTGCCAGTAGGTCACAAGTGCTTATCTGACAGGATTCATGTCATGCAACTCAGTGTGCTTATTCGTTTCAAAGTCCTCTATGTGCAAAGAATTGTGCAGTTAGGTAAGTGTCTTTATTTTAAGAGCATATAAATTAATTTGGACAATCCAAACAGGTACCGATTAAAAATATAACCTTGGGTTTGAAATCTTAAAAAGCCATCTTGTAAGAGAATAGTTTTGCCTGCCGTGCTCTTCCCTTAATTGTAAAGTAAAACTCGACCTAGGCTCACAAGTAGAAGGTAAAAGGTGTGATCTGCCCCAGAGGAGATGCAGATGCTGGGCTTTCTCCCTGAAAAGTTGCTTCACTTCCTGCCTGATCAAAACAAGTCTAGCAGTTTCGTGGAAAAACAAGTCCAGTAGATGCCTCTCCAGAAGTGTTATGCTTCTGGCCTCCTTTGGAGTAACTAAGTCCACGCCTCTGGATAAAAAGCACTGTGACTAACGTTTCCCACTTTGCCTCGAGTCTTCAGACTTATACATTTTGGTCGTATTCCTGATGTAAGACGTTGCTCTCCTGATCTAAGCACCTATTTATAAAATGTTTCCCAAATCTGGCCAGGCACGGTGACTCATGCCTGTAATCCCAGCACTTTGGGACGGCAAGGCAGGAGAATCACTTGAGCCCACGAGTTTGAGACCAGTCTGGGCAACATAGCGAGACCCCATCTCTATTTTTTTTAAAATTGTTTTTAAAAAAAAAAAAAAAGGAAAAAAATAAAATATTTCCCAAATTAGGTGGTGCTAATAAAAATGATAGCTCTTGAGAGATGGCCACACCTTAGTGACGTGGGCTTAGAGCCACTAGCATTTAAAAAATAATCCAGAATGTGGCAGTTATGTCTACTGACTGATTTCCTTTTTTCTCTCCAGAGCTGCACTGTTCAATAAGATGACCACTTGCCACCAGTGTTTACATTTACATGTAAATTAACTAAAATTAGAGGAAATGACAAATTCAGTTCCTCAGTCACACTTGTCTCATTTCAAGGGCTCAGAAGCCACATGTGGCTAATAGCTACCCTATTGGACAGCGCTGATATAGAATATTTCCATTACTGCAGAAAGTTCTGTTGGACTGCACTACTCGAAATGATGAAATATTTATAGACAGGAACTCCATTCTTCTGGCACAACACCTGACAGATGATAAGAATTCAGTAAATGGTTGTTAGAAACATGGTTCAGTTGATATACTGGCTTTTTTGTTGGTGGCAGTGTAAATCAATAGAACTCTTTGGAGAAGAAATTTATTAGTCATATTCTTCACACATTCTGCACATTTTAACCCCACTCCTAGAATGTGTTTATCCAAAGAACTTCTACTTGGCGGGGCGCAGTGGCTCATGCCTATAATCACAGCAGTTTGGGAGGCCGAGGTGGGCGGATCACGAGGTCAAGAGATCAAGACCATGCTGGCCAAGATGGTGAGACCCCATCTCTACTAAAAATACAAAAAATTAGCTGGGCGTGGTGGCATGCACCTGTAGTCCCAGCTATTCGGGAGGCTGAGGCAGGAGAATCGCTTGAACCCAGGAGGCAGAGGTTACAGTGAGACGAGATTGCACCATTGCACTCCAACCTGGTGACAGAGCGATACTCCGTCTAAAAAAAAAAAAAAAAAAATCTTCTACTCAACAGGTACTTACTGAACATCTCTGTTAACTCCTTGATAAAATACTCAGGATCCTGCCTCAGGGAATTCTGTCTATTGCAGTAGACAATCAACAAGTAATGCTAAACTGTGTAAGTACTGAGATTCCTGGCAGGTTCAGAGTGGTCCGGAGGGAAAGAGTTAGGGAAGGCTTTCCAGAGATGGGGTTGCCTATGCATTCTAAAGGAGAGGCCGGAATGAGTTTTTGAGACACAAAGTAGGAAAAAAGCCTTCCAGGTAAGGGTAATAAATAACACAGAAAGAAGTAAGGAATGAAGAGACAGCAGGCTTACTCCTGAGGTGCCAGGAGGTGAAGTTGCCCAGGCAAGTATAAAGATGGATGTGACAGTTGGTGGGGGACGGGGTTGGCGAGGAGGAGAGTGTTAGTAAGAATGACAAGACAGGCAAAGAACGCATTTTTGTGTGAATGCAGGTAAGAGATGACGTGGCTATGAAGTGAGGCAGTGTTCGACAAAAGGGAGCCAGATTCTAGAGAAACTAAGGAAGTACATCGGGAGGCTGGATGACTGCCTCACTAGATATGGGGAGACGCGAGAGGGAAGTGAGCCTACGCTGACTCTCAGGTTTCTGGCTTACTTAAAGGAGATGACGGTGGCTTTTATCAAAACAGAGAACACAGGAGTGGGAGCAGATCTTGGGAGGAGCTTGAAGAAGGATGATGAGTTTAGTTATAGACTGATTTTCAGGTGCTATGGGTCATCCAAGTGAAGATGTTAAGTAATTTAACAAATGTATCAAGTGTCTAGTATGTGCTAGGCACTGATGAGTATTTGGGCAGAGAGATTTGGGATGGAGGAACTGATTTGGGTATCATCAATATATCATAAAACTTGAAGTCTTGGGAGGGGACAATCCCACATTCAGAGACGTGATATAGATTAAGCCAAGAGAGGACTGAGGACAGGACTCATCTCTGGGAATGCCAATACTTAGAGGGCAGACTTGAGTCGCCGGGACAGAGACCAAAGAGGAGCTGCCAGAAAGGAAAGAAAACGCCTCTGGAGGAGTGTCCAAAAAGCCAAGGAAAGAACAAACTTTAGGAAAGAGGGGGAGGCCAACAACATGGAATTTCGAGGAGGTCAATTAAGGTAAGAACTGATGATGGGCCGGGCGCGGTGGCTCAAGCCTGTAATCCCAGCACTTTGGGAGGCCGAGACGGGCGGATCACGAGGTCAGGAGATCCAGACCATCCTGTCTAACACAGTGAAACCCCGTCTCTACTAAAAAAATACAAAAAAACTAGCCGGGCGAGGTGGCGGGCGCCTGTGGTCCCGGCTACTCGGGAGGCTGAGGCAGGAGAATGGCGTAAACCCGGGAGGCGGAGCTTGTAGTGAGCCGAGATCCGGCCACTGCACTCCAGCCTGGGCGACCGAGTGAGACTCCGTCTCAAAAAAAAAAAAAAACTGATGATGTTCATTAAGTAGAGGACCACTGCTTATCTTGGTCAGAGTTGTTTTAATGGAAAGATACGACTAGAGGTTAGATTACAGTGGGTAACTAGGTGTGAGGCAGCACTTCATTGTATGCCTATATCTAATAATGAACGGTGGAAATCACCGATGTCCAATGATGGTGGGCTGGGCTATTAAATTACAGTGAATCAACTTAACTGGCATAGCAGACCATCATTTAAAATTGTAATAAGGGGCTGCGCGCGGTGGCTCAGGCCTGTAATCCCAGCACTTTGGGAGGCCGAGGTGGGCAGATCACGAGGTCAGGAGATCGAGACCATCCTGGCTAACACAGTGAAACACTACCTCTACTAAAAACACAAAAAATTAGCTGGGCGTGGTGGTGGGTGCCTGTAGTCCCAGTTACTCAGGAGGCTGAGGCTGGAGAGTGGCGTGAACCCGGGAGGTGGAGTGAGCTGAGATGGTGCACTGCACTCCAGCCTAGGCAACAGAGCGAGACTCTGTCTCAAAAAAAAAAAAAAAAAAAGTATGACAAGGAGAATGATAATGCTATAATTATCAACAAAAACACAAATTATATCTAATATGATGATGACAATGACAAAATTATTTTAAAAATATAAGAACTAGAAAGTATGCAAAAAAATGATTTCATGAAAAAACAGGCTTGTGCATATATTTTTCTTTTTAAAGTTAGTTATTGTTTGTGCAATGGACAATTTTTTCAACACTTTTCAGTGTATATTACAATATATAAGGTCTCTGAAACAGGTTGGTCAGCTGGGTGCAGGGGCTCATGCTTGTAATCCCAGCACTTTTGGAGGCTAGATGGGAGGATTGCTTGAGCCTAGGGATTTGAGTTCAGCCTGGACAACATAATGAGACCCTGTCTCTACAAAAAATAATAATAAAATAAAATTATCTGGGCATGGTAGCATGTGCCTGTAGTCCTAGCTACTCGAGGACTGAGGGGAGAGGATTGCTTGAGCCCAGGAGTTTGAGGCTGCAGTAAGCTATGACTGCACCACTACACTCCAGCCTGGGTGACAGAACAAGACACTGTCTCAAAAACTAAAATAAGAAATAAGTTAGTCAGAAGACCTCAAATTAATGTGATAAACTAAATGCCTCTTAGTCATATTTTCTCAAGAATGTGGAGATTCTTGAGAAAAACACACACATATACCTATATACGTATATCTATGTATATATCTGCAATATGGTTATAATGTATCAATGACTGGGAGCAAAGAAAACTAACATTGAAAAGTTTACGGTTCAGCCGGGCGCACTGGTTCACGCCTGTAATCCCAGCACTTTGGGAGGCCAAGGCGGGTGGATCAACTGAGGTCAGGAGTTCGAGACCAGCCTGACCAACATGGTGAAACCCTGTCTCTACTAAAAATACAATCAAACTAGCTGGGCATGGTGGCAGGCGCCTGTAGTCCCAGCTACTTGGGAGACTGAGGCAGGAGGATCACTTGAACTCGGGAGGTGGAGGTTTCAGTAAGCTGAGATCACGCCACTGTACTCCAGCCTGGGTGACAAGAGTGAAACTCCGTCTCAAAACAAAAACAAAAAGTTTACAGGTTCACCAAACAATTTAGTTAACGTGTACACTGTAAAGTAGACTGGAATCATAACTCTCCTTTAACAAACCTTTCTTGAATGCCTACCATATACCCTGGGGTAGCTATAGAGAAGATAATGACAATTTATAAAAGGGAGGCTGCTCACAGTGTGATGAAGACAAAGATATGTAAACACATGGTGACACGTCAGGAGAATTGCTCAACTATAGGGATGACTAAAGTGCTGAGGCAGCAGCTGAAACTCCGCCAGAGGGACCTGACGTTTTTTTCAGTAAAGGCCTTCTGTCCTCCCCACGCCTCGCCCCCGCTTCCAGGTAGCCTCATCTCCTCTCCTGGCTCCGCCCATCTTCCTCAGTCCAAACACCAGTTAACAATAACAACCCCGGTTCACCTGCAGGCTTCCTCCCACAATAACTACCCCAGTCAATGGCCCCTCTGATTACCTCCGGGAGAGCGGCATCTAACATTCTGCTTGCCCCCTTATGCTTTCACTTTTAGTTATTATTTATTACTCACTTTCTTTTTTTTTTTTTTTTTTGAGACGGAGTTTCACTCTTGTCGCTCAGGCTGGAGTGCAACGTGCAGTGGCGCGGTCTTGGCCCACTGCAACGTCTGCCTCCCCGGTTCAAGCGATTCTCCTGCCTCAGCCTCCCGAGTAGCTGGGACTGCAGGTGCCCACCACCACACCTGGCTAATTTTTGTATTTTTAGTAGAGATGGGGTTTCACCATGTTGGCCAGGCTGGTCTCGAACTCCGACCTCAGGTGATCGACCTGCTTCGGCCTCCCAAAGCGCTGGGATTACAGGCATGAGCCACCACGTCCAGCCCTCATGATCACTTTCAAAGTTTGTTAAAGTCCTCTTCTTTTTTCTTTTTTGGGGTGGGGATAGTTAACATGTACACTTCCCAGATCCCAAATAGCTACAAGACTGCTTTCAGTTGTATACAGAGCTGCTTCTAATGCCATATGCCCTCTGACACCCACCCCCAAAAATAATAGACCTCTGAATTGAGATGCTCCTCATTCCAGTATATGATGGGTCTAGAAATAGGGAACAAAGCTGACTTTATAGCAATCATAGATGTGTAAAGATTACAAAGACAGCAAAGTCTTTTCAAGCTATCTTCCAGCACAGAGAAACACATTCTAAACCACTGTAGGAACTCTCAGGCCTCCTCCATCTTTTGGGCAACTGAAGATTCTTGCTTTTCCTTTAGAAACAGTCTGTGGATGACTCGTAAGTAATTTTCAGACTGCCTGTCTTCAGGATTGTTCCCATATCTTGATATTATGTAGAAAGAACAGAAAGCTGCTCTAAGTTGCCACTTTTCAATTATTTCAGGTTGGTGCAAAAGTAATTGCAGTTTTTGCCATTAAACCCAATATGTTAGTATCTACATTTCTAGTATCTCAAAGAACACAACAAATTTTCATGCAGACAGTCTTCTTCTTCTTCCTTTTTTTTTTTTTTTTTTTTTTTGACAGACTTTTGCTCTGTTGCCCAGGCTGAAGTGCAGTGGTGCAATCTTGGCTCACCACAACCTCTGCCTCCCAGGTCCAAGCGATTCTCGTGCCTTAGCCTCCCGAGTAGCTGGGATTACAGGCATGTGCCACTATGCCCGGCTAATTTTTGTATTTTTAGTAGAGACGGAGTTTCACCACATTGGCCAAGCTGGTCTTGAACTCCTGGCCTCAACTGATCTGCCTGCTTCAGCCTCCTGGCCTCCCAGAGTGCTGGGATTACAGATGTGAGCCACCACACCAGGCCAGACAGACATTCTTCTATTTAGTAAAGCAAGTAACTTTAGGTGTAAGGCTATTTACATTGTTCCATAGTTACTGAAAACTATTTTCATTTTTGTTAATTTTTTAGACCACTGAGTTTTGCAAGAACAAGGTGCTCATTATAAAGCATTTGAGGAGTTCAGAAGACCACAAATAAATTTAAAAACTAAAGTCCTAATACCTATCTTTGACATTAGGTGAACATTCCAGACACATATACACTAAGACTACATGGATGACTATCAAGAGATGGAAAATGTTTACAAAAATGAGATCCTACTACAGTTTTTCTTTCCTCTCCCCTCCCCTCTCCTCCCCTCCCCTCCCTTCCCTTCTCTTTTCTTTTCTTTTTGAGACGGAGTCTTGCTGTTGCCCAGACTGGGGTGCAGTGGTGTGATCTTGGCTCACTGCAACCTCTGCCTCCTGAGTTCAAGCAATTATCCTGCCTCAGCCTCCCAAGTAGCTGGGATTATAGGCATGCGCCACCATGCCCAGCTAATTTTTCTGGGTTTTTTTCGTAGAGACAGGGTTTCACCATGTTGGCCAGGCTGGTTTCGAACTCCTGACCTCAAGTGATCCACCTGTCTTGGCCTCCCAAAGTGCTAGGATTACAGGCGTGAGCCACTGCACCCAGCCTATTTTATTTATTTTTGAGAAAAGGTCTCACTCTTGCCCAGGCTGGAGTTCAGTGGCACAATCACAGCTCACAGCAATCCCCAACTCCTGGACTCAAGCAGTACTTCCACCTCAGCCTCCCAAGTAGCTGGGACTACAGGCCCACGCCACCAGGCCTGGCTAATTTTTAAAAAACGTATTTTTAAGGCTGGGCACGGTGGCTCACGCCTGTAATCCCAGCACTTTAGGAGGCAGGCAGATCACTTGAGGTCAAGAATTCAAGACCAGCCTGGCCAACATGGTGAAACCCCGTCTCTACTAAAAATACAAAACTTAGCCAGGCATGGTGGCACATGCCTGTAATCCCAGCTACTCGGAAAAAGAAATTATTTTTAGTAGAGATGAGGTCTTGCTATGTTGCACAGGCTGGCCTCAAACTCCTGGCTTCTAGCTATCCTCCCACCTTGGTCTCCCAAAGTGCTGTGATTACAGGCATGAGCCACGGTGCCTGGCCCTGTGTTATTTTAATTAAAAACAGTAAATAAGGTCAGGCAGATGGCTCACGCCTGTAATCCCAGCAATTTGGGAGGCCAAGATGGGAGGATTGTTTGAGACCGGGAGTTCAAGACCAGCCTTGGGCAACATAGCAAGACCTGATCTCTACAAAAAAAATTAGCTGGGCGTGGTGGTGCGTGCCTGTAGTCCCAGCTGCTTGGGAGGCTGAAGCAAGAGGATGGCTTGAGCCTGGGAAGCAGAGGTTGCCTAGCCGAGATTGTGCCACTGCACTCCAGCCTGGGTAACAGAGCAAGACCCTATTTTTTCTATTTTCAGAAAAAAAAAAATAGAAAAGAATTAGCTGTGCAATTCAGAGTCAGCTGTGGCCTGAACGGATTAAGAAGCTGAGGTGCCCTAGACTGGTGTTTGGGGGGAGTTCTGGGTTGGAAAGAGATGGCTGTAGTCTAGGCTGACCACATGCAGACTCCTAGGTGACTTATAGGGCTCATCTGGGTGTGCTCAGGCTGGTGGGCAGAGGCCACGGTGGTGCTCCGCCTGGGGCTGAGGCAGACTGTAACCCAGATCCAGTCCTGGAAAGCCAAGAAGCATCCTATGGCATACAGTCTAGTTTAGACATACCTGCTGGGGAGCGTGCTCTGCAACATGGAGGAACACGTCTTCCTGGCAGGACACCCTGGGTCCTCAGAGGCACTCCAAGGTGCTCCAAGGTATGACAGCTTTTATTATTTTACTGCTGTTTACACTGCAGAATATATGAAAGCCACACTCTCTTTTCGGGGATAGAGACCCCCTTATAGCCCTCCACTGAGAAACAAACAGAAACAGAAACTCTGATAAATAATGATTGACTAAATGCAGATTATGTGCCAGGAGCTTTTCATATACTACACTAAGTCATTCAATGTAGTGACTATATAGTCAGTATTATTGCCCCTGCTTCATACATGAAGAAATTACACTTCAGAGAAAGTAGTTTGCCCAAGGTCATCCCCAAGCAGATGGAATCCAAACCCACCGGGCATGGTGGCCACATCTGTAATCCCAGCACTTTGGGAGACCAAGGTGGGAGGATTGCATGAGCCTAGGAGTTCAAGACCAGCCTAGGCAATGTAGGAAGACCCTGTCTCTACAAAAAAATTAAAATAATAAAAGTAAATGAGTCAGCATGATGGCATACACCTGAAGTCCCAGCTACTCAGGAGGCTGAGGCAGAAGAATCACTTGAGTCCAGGAGGTTGGGGCTGCAGTGAGCCGTGATTGTGCCACTGCACTCCAGCCTCAGCGACACAGTGAGACCCTGTCTCAAAAAAAGAAAGAATCCAGTCAGGTGCAGTGGCTCATGCCTGTAATCCCAGCACTTTGGGAGGCCAAGGCAGGCAGATCACTTGAGGCCAGGCATTCAAGACCAGCCTGGCCAACATGGTGAAACCCCGTCTCTAGTAAAAATATAAAAATTATCCGGGCATACTGATGGGCACCTGTAATCCCAGCTACTCGTGAGGCTGAGGCAGGAGAATCGCTTGAACCTGGGAGGCGGAGGTTGCAGTGAGCTGAGATCGTGCCACTACGCTCCAGCCTGGGCGACAGAGCAAGACTCCATCTCAAAAAAAGAAAAAATCCAAGCCCAGGTCCGTCAGATTCAAAGCCCATTCACTTCCTGGCTTTCTGGCCCCTCTATTCTTCGCTTCTACCCAATAAAACAATTGCATGGGGTGGGAGGAGAGGTGTGGCTGTTATTGTTGCTTTCCTTTTAGCTCCTTTTAACAGAATACAAGATGATTTTTGCTCTCACAGGAACTAAAGTGAGTTTTATCCAAGCAATGCTGGGGTATCAAGTTTGTGAAACTCTTCCAATTAAATATTAAAAAGGTCAATGCCACAAATGCGATTTGACTCCCTCCAACGAGAGAATCTTTGATTCAAATGTTGTTCTGTTGTCTAACTGAATTTCAGAGCTCCCTTCACCCCCAAAATACTTAAGAAAAACACATCAGTAAACAAAAATTTTCACTAAATAAAAAGGCACTCCTCTCAGTGGCTCTAAGAGGGAATCTAAGGTGAGCAAGGCCCATGGGACTGCCCAATACTCTAGGGAAACCAGAGGGTCCTGTGCACTCCTGAATTGCTTTAAAAAACTTATCACCGGAATCCGCTAGCTCTAAGAATTCAGGATCCTCAAGCAACACAGATTAAAGTTGTTGAAGAGTCTCTTAGATTCACAAAGTATTTTTGGATCTGAAAGTGGCCTTAGGAAAAGCCTGCAAATAGCTTTCCAGGGTAGCCATGAAAATTTGCATGGGCCTCTTCAAACAAAGGAAACTGGCCTGGAAAAGGCACCTCCAGGAGATGTTCAATAAAAATTGAAAATGTGGCTCATAAAATTTATGGTTCTATAGGACAGTGTCCTAAATTTCACTGATGATAAGAATCACCAGAGGCAGTTGTTAAAACCAGTGGCCTGGCCGGGCACGGTGGCTCACACCTGTAATCCCAGCACTTTGGGAGGCCAAGGCAGGTAGATCACGAGGTCAGGAGATTGAGACCATCCTGGCTAACACAATGAAACCCTGTCTCTACTAAAAATACAAAAAATTAGCCGGGTGTGGTGGCAGGCACCTGTAGTCCCAGCTACCCGGGAGGCTGAGGCAGGAGAATGGCATGAACCCGGGAGGTGGAGCTTGCAATGAGCTGAGATCGCGCCACTGCACTCCAGCCTGGGCAACAGAGCAAGACTCCATCTAAAAAAACAAACAAACAAACAAAAAAACAGTGTCCTAGGTCCCTTGCTAGAGATTCCAATTCAGTGAGTCTGAGAAGGGCATTGGGATCTGAAAGCTTGCACATGTAACCCAGGTGATTCTCATCATGGGAGAGGTTTAGGAAATTCTGCTAAAGGGACATTGTTACATTTCTCTGACACCAGACAGAAAGATTACAATTTTGAAGTCAGGTAAAACATTCTGAAGTTTAAAAAAAAAATTATTTGCAGCGAGGCGCGGCAGCTCACGCACGCCTGTAATCCCAGCACTTTGGGAGGGCTGAGGTGGATGGATTGCTTGAGCTCAGGAGCTTGAGATCAGTCTGGGCAACATGGTGAAACCCCCATCTCTATTTTTTTTTTTTTTTTTTTTTTTTTGAGACAAGGTCTCACTCTCTCGCCCAGGCTGGAGTGCAATGATACAATCTCAGGTCACCAAAACCTCTGCCTCCCAGGCTCAAGTGATCCTCCCACCTCAGCCTCTCAAATAGCTGGGAACATAGGCATGCACCACCATGCCCAGCTAATTTTTGTATTTTGGGTAGAGATGGGGTTTTGCCATGTTGCCCAGGCTGGTCTTGAATTCCTGAACTGAGGCAATCCCCTGCCTTGGCCTCCCAAAGTGCTGGGATTACAGGCCTGAGCCACTGCACCCGGCTAAAAATATTGTAAAATAAAGATGCTTTTTAAAAAAGAAATTATTTGCAAAATGTTGTGTACAGTTTTCAAAAGAAAAGTGGTCTTACAATTCTTTTTATGTTATTTACATATATGTTTGTACAAACACACACACATTTGGATTTCAGTTTTTAATGTAAGTGATAATTGTTTATTCACTCAAATTATACAGTAAGTAGGTCACCAAAAAGTGGTGAAGTGCAACTAAAATGTCACCATCCAGAGCCAACTACCGAGCACTTTTCCAGGTATCTCTGCACGGATAAGTAGGCACATATTGTACACAACTTAGATACCTAGGGTATACAGTTGGGATATACCAGATTTGCTCTTTTGCAACCTACTTCTACATAAGAATGGAGTTTGACTATTTGTTTCATGAACTAGATCTATATCATCATTTTTTTCTAACTGCATAATATTCCATTTCTATGAATATACCATAATTGGCTGAATAAATACTTTCATTTAAAGTTCTCTTTCAAACTAGTATAGAGAACAATTTAAAAATCAGATGAATGAAACTCCTGATTTATTTAGCATAGATAATAAGGAAATAAGTAGCTTATAAGACTCATGCAGAATTCATAAGATGTGTTAAGTGTAGACAAGAAGTTGTAAGACATGTAAGATAATAACCTGTAAGATAGTTAAAGATAAACAGAATATTCATGTGTTAAATATAGAGTAAAAGAATGAAACAAATGAGAGTTTTACTTATATATACAAAGAAATGGAAGAATGAAATTTTAAATCTTATAATATTTACTTAATAGTAAACTTAATAAATATTTAACTTATAATTGTATTTTATATATAATATATAATACAAAATTATATATTTTATGTGTATATATATAATATATAAAGGCATATATATTCATATATAATATAAAATTATATTTATTATATATAATACAATTTTATAAAATATAATTTGTATAATTATATGCTGTTATTTATTTATTTTTTTGAGATGGAGTTTTTGCTCTTGTCACCCAGACTGGAGTGCCACAGCACGATCTTGGTTCACTGCAACCTCTGCCTCCGGGTTTCAAGCAATTCTCCTGCCTCAGCCTCCCAAAAAGCTGGAATTACAGGCATGCACCACCACACCTGGCTAATTTTGTATTTTTTAGTACAGACGGGGTTCCACCATGTTGGCCAGGCTGGTCTCAAATTCTTGACCTCAGGTGATCCACCCACCTCGGCCTTCCAAAGTGCTGGGATTACAGGCGTGAGCCACCATACCCAGTCAATTATATACTGTTTATATAATATATAATTATATATAAAATATTTTTCTAGATTATGATTTACATTGTTGTTAATAATAAACACTTCATAAATATTAATAATATATAATAGTGCTCAGTTCATGTTACCCCAAGATTGACAGCTATGTCATTCCTAAATTGATCACCCATCGGTGACATCCATCATGTTCAGTTCTGGCCCCACATATACTCTGCCCCAAAATGTGGATAAAACACAGATCAGGCTGGACACAGTGGCTCATGCCTGTAATCCCAGCACTTTGGGAGGCCGAGGCGGGTGGATCACGAGGTCAGGAGCTCTAGACCAGCCTGGTCAAGATGGTGTAACCCTGTCTCTACTAAAAATAGAAAAATTAGCTGGGCATGGTGGCGCACACCTGTAGTCCCAGCTACTTGGAGGCTGAGGCAGGAGAATCACTTGAATTCAGGAGGCGGAGGTTGCAGTGGGCTGAGATCGTGCCATTGCACTCCAGCCTGGGTGATAAGAGTGAAACTCCATCTTAAAAAAAAAAAAAAAGAAAGAAAAAACACAGATCACTGATGACCTACAGCTATTAGCAGGCATATTGCCTTGCATCTCTCCAACAGAGTACACATGTGCTGACTTTCAGATACTTCCCATCTGTTGAAGCCCCTTGTTCAATCTTAACTTTGGTTTTTGTGACCACACCATCAGCAGGGAAAGCTGACACTGCAAGCACAGGGTTCCAGAAGTGTGGATCTCTCACCCCATTTGTATCCTCACCTACCTATGTTAGTCTCCATCTGATATGGTTTGGCTGTGTCCCCACCCAAATCTCATCTTGAATTTCCATGAGTTATGGGAGGGACCCAGTGGGAGGTAATTGAATCAAGGGGGCAAGTCTCTCCCATCCTGTTCTCAGGATAGTGAATAAGTCTCATGAGAGCCGATGCTTTTAAAAAAGGGAGTTTCCCTGCACAAGCTGTCTTCTCTTGTCTGCTGCCATGTAAGACGTGCTTTTTACCTTCTGCCAGGTTGTGAGGCCTCCCCAGCCATGTGGAACTGTAAGCCCAATTAAACCTCTTTCTTTTGTAAATTGCCCAGTCTTGGGTATGTCTTTATCAGCAGCATGAAAATAGACTAATACACCATCTTTTTCCCCTTGCTTTTCACTATGTTTTCAAGTTGAGTGAATAGTGTGATGTAACACCTGGTTTTGGTCTCTGAGCCTTTCTGTCCCATGATCTCTGGGAGTGCTTGCTGGTAGGCCAGGACTACATCCAGCTAAACTTTTCCACATTCCTACAGTAGTGAAGGAAAGCAAGCAAGGTGGGGAGTCATAATGAATAAAATCAGGTTTGTAGAAGGTACATCAGATTGTTTGCTAATCTAGGATCTGACGGCCAGGTTAAGGTTAAACACAAGAGTGAAATCTTTCATTTAATTTCAGGGATGTAGGGAGCTTTCAGCTTTTCCTACCTCCAAAGTCATAAGCTAAGTTTTTGTTTGTTTCTGTTTTTTTTTTTGTTTGTTTGTTTTTGGTTTTTTGGTTTTATGCTGAGCTCTGTCACTGAGACATGATCTAAGTTTTTAAACAAGTCAATCCAAGTTTATTTCCAAAAGATGCAGACATCCTTCAGATTCACATTGTAAACACTGAATCACATAAGCCGAGTGTTTTTCTGTTATTTTTTCCAGAGCCAATCCTAGCTATTCTTCCCAATGACATTTTATTTTTTACATATCTTCTCCCTTCTTGATAGAGTTCTGCCTTTGCTTGAATCATCCTTCAGTTGCTAAAGTATTTTGATTTCTTGTTCTAAGTCTTGGGAAAGCATCCCTCTTTATTGCCATATATATATATTTCTGTTTTTTTGAGACAGAGTCTCCCTCTGTTGCCCAAGCTGGAGTGATCTAAGCTCACTGCAACCTCTGCAACCTGCGTTCAAGCGATTCTCCTGCCTCAGCCTCCCGAGTAGCTGGGACTACAGGCGCGCTCCACCACACCCGGCTAATTTTTTGTATTTTTAGTAGAGACGGGGTTTCACTGTGTTAGCCAGGATGGTCTCGATCTCCTGACCTCTTGATCTGCCCACCTTGGCCTCCCAAAGTGCTGGGATTACAGGCAAGAGCCCCTGCACCCAGCTGACTATTGCCATATTTATTCTTCTGAGCTACAGCTATCGGAAGAGACAAATTTAACTTTAACAATTTACGAAGCCTCTTTCAAAGTGTATCGACAGAGTTAATAATTTTAAGTAACCAGTCTTAAGATGTGAAGTAAAAATAATTTTATATATGCATATTTTGATTACTTGAATATCAATAATTATATTTCAAATATCAATATCAAACAGAAATAATTATAATAAAAATTGTGTATATTTTTTCAAACATCACTATTTTTTTTTTTTTTTTGAGACAGGGTCTCACTTTGTCACCCAGACTGGAGTACAGTGGCGTAATCTTGGCTCACTGCAGCCTGGACCTCCTGATCGCCAGTGATCTTCCTGCCTCAGCACCCCCAAGTAGCTGGGAATACAGGTGCCTGCCACCACACCCAGCTTTTTTTTTTTCTTTTTTTTTTTTGTATTTTCTGTAGAGACAGGGTTTCACCATGTTGCCCAGGTTGGTCTTGAACTCTGAGCTCAAGCAATCTGCCCACCTCGGCCTCCCAAAGTGCTGGGATTACAGGCATAAACCACTGTGCCCGGCCTATTTTTTTCAAATATCAAATAATTTTGATGGAGGGGGGTGGTGAATTCTGCCCAAGGGGATTGCCTAATCTCACTACACAATCAGATTACCTCTAAATGAATAAAAATTTTGACTGAACTGAAAAGTTCTATCATCAACCATTCAACTGATATGAGTGAAGAATCAAAACCAATGTGAGTGGAGAACTCCCCATTCCAGCTGGAACTAGAAGCAAATTCTTCATCTCAATTTTATCAGATGAAATGGAAATCATAAGATAAGCTTCTGGCCTGATGCAGTGGCTCACACCTATAATCCCAGCACTTTGGGAGGCTGAAGCAGGAGGATTGCTTGAGGCCAGGGGATGGAGGCTGCAGTGAGCTATGATCATGCCACTACACTCCAGCCTGGGGAACAGAGCAAGACCTTGTCTTGAAAATAATAATAATAAGAAGAATACGCTTCCTTTAAACAGCAACGTGACTACCGATTGCCAATTAGACTGCAGTTCCTTCTAAGGCAAGAGCTTTTATTTAGTGCTGTGCCCAGCCCATAGGACACCTGAAACCACTTACTGGGTCTGTAAGTTTCTGGCATAGGTAGAAGAGAAAGTATCAGAAGGGCAGGTGATAGTGAGGAAAAGGAACAAAAAACACAGAGAAGCCTTTTAAGATTTGGCTGTAAAAAGTTAAGAGATCTAGGGCTCTGGGTCAGCTTTTTTTTTTTTTTTTTTTTTTCTTTTTTTCTTTTTTCTTTTCTTTTCCTTTTTTTTTTTTTTTTTTGAGGCAAAGTCTTGCTCTGTCCCCCAGGCTGGAGTGCAGTGGCAGGATCTAGGCTTACTGCAACCTCTGTCTCCTGGGCTCAAGCGATTCTCCTGCCTCAGCCTCCTGGGTAGCTGGGATAGCTGGGATTACAGGCGTGCACCATCACGCCCAGCTAAGTTTTTGTTTTTGTTTTTTAGTAGAGATGGGTTTTCGCCATGCTGGTCAGGCTGGTCTGGAACTCCTGACCTCAGGTGATCCACCACCTCAGCCTCCCAAAGTGCTGGGATTACAGGAGTGAATCACCGCACCCGGCCGGCCACGGTGCCTGCCTCTGGGTCAGCTTTTAATTTTTAGGTTCTGAATTCTTTTAAACATGCAGAAGTATAATTAAATTATGTTTCAGAACCTAGCTTGAGTATTACTCATCTATATGCTATGCTTAAGATGTCCAGACATCACAGATTTCCAAGGATAGGCCAAATGACCAGCACTCTGTCTTGTTGGTTCATGAGTAAAGAAGCACACACTCTGATTTCTGTTTGGAAAACATGTTTGACTTTAAGTCGTTAGAAAGTAAGAAAGAATAAGGACCAGGCATGGTGGCTGATGCCTGTCATCCCAGCACTTTGGGAGGCCAAGGCAGATGGATCACTTGAGGTCAGGAGTTCAAGACCAGCCTGGCCAAAATGGGAAACCCATCTCCACTAAAAATACAAAAATTAGTTAGGCATGGTGGTGTGTGCCTGTAATCCCAGCTACTCAAAAGTCTCAGGCAGGAGAATCACTTGAACCCAGGAGGTGGAGGTTGCAATGAGCCAAGATCATGCCACTGTAATCCAGCCTGAATGACAGAGACTGTCTCAAAAAAAAAAAAAAAAGAAAGAAAGAAACCAACTCTGCAGACACCTTGAGTTCAGACTTCTAGCCTCTAGAACCATGAGACAATAATTTATGTTAAGTTCTATTTAGGCCACCCAGTTTATGGTGCTTTGTTACTGTGGCTTCAGCAAACTACAAATGGAGATTAGAGTTGGACCTCCACCTCATGGGATGGGTATGAGAAATAAGACAATGCAAGTAACATGTTTAGCACAGCACCAACTACACAGTAAGCACCCACATTTCATCATTATCATCATATAGTTGCGTCTTCCTTTCATATCTATAAACCAAAAATAAAATTTGAAGGGCCCCTGCAACCATCTGAATGGACTTCCTTCTCGGCCAGGGCACCTTGAAATTTAATCTGAAAGACTGGTTCAGGCCATGAAGGGAAGTGGGGGTTGGACATGCCCCATCGTACCCCTCCAATATTAACATCAACACTGACCTTAAGTCTGATAAGAAATGTTTACAGTTTATTCTCTAAAGCCTGTTACTTGGTGGCTTTAGAATAGCAGTACTTATGACCTGGCAGCCCCTAGGTACCTCTAGAGTAGAGTACCTATGACCTGGCAGCCCCTCCACCCCTTTCGAGTTGTCCTGCTCTGCCAGATGGAACCAATGTAGTTGGTTATAAATCTTATATGTATTGATTGATGTATTATGTCTCCCTAAAATGTATAAAAGCAAGCTGTACTCTTACCACCTTGGGCACATGTCATCAGGACCTCCTGAGCCTGTGTTATGGGCATGTCCTGTAACCTTAGCAAAATAAACTTTCTAAATTTTTTTTGGGGGGCGCGGACAGAGTCTGGCTCTGTTGCCCAGGCTGGAGTGCAGTGGCAATCTCAGCTCACTGCAACCTCTGCCTCCCAAGTTCAAGTAGTTCTGGTGCCTCAGCCTCCCAAGAAGCTGGGATTACAGGCGCACACCACATACCCAGCTAATTTTTGTATTTTTAGTAGAGATGGTGTTTCACCATGTTGGCCAGGCTGGTCTCAAACTCCTGGCCTCAAGCGATCTGCCGGCCTCAGGCCTCCCAAAGTGCTAGGATTACAGGCGTGAGCCACCCTGCCTGGCCAAACTCTCTAAGCTGATTGAGACTTGTCTCTGATACTTTTTGGTTTACATATAGGAGTCACAATGGAATTCTCAGAACAAACACAGACCTTTTCTTCTCACCTAGTGCAGTATCTCCAGACCCTTTAATGTACAGGCTGTGCTCCCTGAGTTTCTCTTCCCCCATAAGCGCACATAGCCAATAACCTTTATTCCTCAGGTTTCCTTTCAAATATCACCTGCCCCAGGAAGACTCCCCTGACTTAGTCACTGCTTCAGGCCTTCTGCCACATCCACTTAAGGGGGTGAGGGCAGTACTTTACACACAGCAATGCAATTTACTGATTCCAAATTAGGCTCCAAAGTCTACCAGGGACAAGCTTCATATTCCTCTACATTTCCGTCAGCAGCACAGTGTGAGATGCTCATTAAATATTTGAGGAAAGAATCCCTTCACCACAGGTAGAGAAACTGGCCACACACACCATCTGTAAACAAGCCCATGCTCTAAACCAGTCATTACAAGTACTCTCCAGGTTAGTGGTTGTCGAAGTAGTGGAAACCAGACATGCAAATTCCTGGGACTTACCCCAGACTGCCTGAAGCAGAAACCCTGGGGGTGGGGCCCAGGAATCCATGTTTTAACACGCCCTCCAGGTGATAACGATGTGTCACTGCTCTGGGTCTGTCCATCCCAGTACGGAAGTTTGGCTGCTGGAGTGATTTCCCTGAGAATTCCTGTAAACCGAGGAGCCCCTAGAGGGAAAGAAGGTATAGAGGGGCTCCCAGGTGCACAGAAGTAAAAGTTTCAAGCTTTCATCTTCAACTCACTTTTCTTTTCTTTCTTTTTTTTTTTTGGAAATGGAGTTTCACTCTTTCGCCCTTTCACCCAGGCTGGAGTGAGTGAAGTGGCACCATCTCGGCTCACTGCAGTCTCTGGCCCACCAGGTTCAAGCAATTCTCGTGCCTCAGCCTCCTGAGTAGCTGGGATTGTAGGCGCCAACCACCACACCAGGCTAATTTTTGTATTTTTAGTAGAGACAAGGTTTTACCATGTTGGCCAGGCTGGTCTGGAACTCCTGACCTCAGGTGATCCACCCTCATTGGCCTCCCAAAGTGCTAGGATTACAGGCGTGAGCCACTGAGCCCAGCCTCAACTCACTTTTCTAAGCTTATATGATGGGGTGAGTCAGTGATAACTTTAAGATATCTAAATTGCCTAACAATGAGACTTCATATCTAGAAAATGAAGCTCTTCACCAGACTATTAGCATCTTTTCTTTTTCTTTTTTCTTTTTATTTATTATTAATTTTTAATATAATTATAAAATTGAAAGAGGGTCTCCTTATGTTGCCCAAGTTGGTCTTGAACTCCTGGGCTCAAGGACTCCTCCTGCCTCGGCCTCCCAAAGTGCTGGGATTATAGGTGTGAACCACCGTGGCTGGCCTTCTCCTTTTTTTTTTAGAGACAGGGTCTGGCTATGTCACCCAGGCTGATCTTGAACTCCTAGGCTTAAGCGATCCTCCTGCCTCAGCCTCCCAAAGCCTTAGCATTATTTCTGAAGGCAAAGATGATTCTGCCAAATCAGAAAGGTGATAATCAAAGCCCCTTAAAGTAGCAAAAATCCAGCCTCAGGCAAATAGTGCTCATCAGAGGAGATTCTAGAATGGCAGAGGAGGGCAGAATGAGTAGAGGCTGATGATTAGAAACCTCAGGTCCAGAGCAGCTTTGCAGACACCTGCTCCACCCACACCGGACATTGCCAATGGATCACAACATTCTTGCTCAACAAACTTGAGCAGCACTTGCAAATCCTTAACTCTAGACAGCCACCTAGCAATTGATCCAAACTGGCCTTAGAGAGAAACCTTTTTACTTGTCTGAGTTAAGGAGTTAAGTCTTCAAGCTCTGTAGAATTAGTGTAGAAATCAGCTGTTATAGAAATCTCACTGAACTTGGAAGTCAGGGGCTGTGCAACCACAAGGGAATCATTTAAAATCTTTGAATCTCAGGTTATTTATTTACAAAAGGGAGCTAATAATACCTTCCTCTTAGGGTTGTTGTGAGGAGGAACAATATGTGTGAAAGCACCTTGCCCCTTGCCTGGTACAAAAAAGGCCCTTAATGAGTGTTCGCTGGATCTGAAACTAGGGCGATGTGAGATGCCTGGGAAAAAAATCCTCATCACTCATGCCCGCCCAAGGCTAATTCGTCCCAGAAGCCAAGCTTCAGTGTTTACACATGAAAGAACTCTGGGGGGGGCCGGGCGCGGTGGCTCACGCCTGTAATCCCAGCACTTTGGAAGGCCGAGGCGGGCGGATCACAAGGTCAGGAGATCGAGACCATGGTGAAACCCCGTCTCTACTAAAAATAGAAAAAATTAGCCGGGCGCAGTGGCGGGCGCCTGTAGTCCCAGCTACTCGGGAGGCTGAGGCAGGAGAATGGCGTGAACCCGGGAGGCGGAGCTTGCAGTGAGCCGAGATTGCGCCACTGCACTCCAGCCTGGGCGACAGAGCGAGACTCCGTCTCAAAAAAAAAAAAAAAAAAAAAGAAGGAACTCTGGAGTAAGGCACTGACTTAGGCAATCAAATTGATGTTGGAAAGGCATGTGGTTCGAAGTGCAGGTACAGGGAACCAGAACAAGGAAGGTACTTATCAGGAGGGGCTGGCTAGAGTGAGAAAGAGCCTTTCCTCCAACAGACAATGCTAGCTCCAATCTCTCTTTGCCATACTCTACAGTACCCTGCCAATTTATTTGAATAATCAACAGATCCTATCTAGAAATCTAATTTAAAGATTTTAGGAGAACAATTTTTTCTTTTTTGAGACAGTTTCTCTCTATCGCAAGGCTAAAATGCAGTGGCACGATCTCAGCTCCCAGCAACCTCCACCTCCTTGGTTCAAGTGATTCTCGTGCCTCAGCCTCCCGAGCAGCTGGGATTATCGGTATGCACCACCACACCTGGCTAATATTTTGTATTTTTTGCAGAGATGGGGTTTCGCCATGTTGCCCAGGCTGGTCTCAAACTCCTGGGCTCAAGCCATCCTTCCACACTGGCCTCCCAAACTGCTGGGATTACAGGCGTGAGCCACCATGCCCAGCCAAGGAAAACAATATCTGGAGTCTGAGCAGGTATCTGTCTTCTCATGTTTGGGACTTTTTTTTTTGTCGCTGTGACAGAGTCTCTCTGTTGCCCAGGCTGGAATGCAGTGGTGCAATTATAGCTCACTGCAGTCTCGAATTCCTGCACTCAAGCGATCCTCCCACCTCAGCTTCTCATATAGCTAGGACTACAGGAGCACACCACCATGCCCAGTAAGTTATTATTATTTTTTTAAAAATAGAGATAGGGTCGGCCGGGGGCGGTGGCTCATGCCTGTAATCCCAGCACTTTGGGAGGCCGAGGTGGGCGGATCACGAGGTCAGGAGATCGAGACCATCCTGGCTAACATGGTGAAACCCCATCTCTACTAAAAATACAAACAATTAGCCGGGTGTGGTGGCAGGCGCTTGTAGTCCCAGCCACTCGGGAGGCTGAGGCAGGAGAATGGCGTGAACCTGGGAAGTGGAGTTTGCAGTGAGCCAAGATTGGGCCACTGCACTCCAGCCTGGGCGACAGAGCAAAACTCCGTCTCAGGGGAAAAAAAAAAAAAATAGAGACAGGGTCTCACTATGTTGCCCAGGCTGGTTTCAAACTCCTGGCCTCAAGCGACCCTCCCACCTCTACTTCCCAAAACAGTGGGATTATAGGTGTGAGCTGCCTTGCCTGGCTGGGACCTTTAAGAGCTCCAGAGAGAACATTTCAGTAAACAAAACCCACATCCAGCCCTGTTAATTCAGTGGAAAATGAGGCCTTCCCCCACTTAAATGTCCTCATTTGGACAACTAGACACTGAGAAAGGCCTTAGCATGGGCCCGGTACTTGCTGGGCCCATTAACTCATTTAGTTTCATGTCAACATTCCCTTTACAGATGAAGGATCTGAGGCTCAGAAGCATTAAGACATGTGCCCAAGATCACACAATTAGAAGGTAGCAGGACTAGGATCTGAACGTCTATCTGCTCTTCTGGAGTGTGCCATTCACACTCCACTAAACTCCAGTTCACACGTTTATCTGGAATCCACTCGGGTAGGGGCTGCCAGTTTCAACAGACAGTAATTATAAAACAAGCACATGAAAAAAATTCCAACCCCATTCCAGCTAGCCATGGACTGGCCTATAAACTGAGGTCAAAGTGTAACAAAAAACAAATGCATCCCACATCTGTCAAGATTTAAGACCTTGTAAATCTCATTTAATTCATTCTTAAAAGTGAATCAGTAAATAGATAATACTCGCTCCTAGCTCTTTCACTAAAAGCTTGGACATAATTAATCTTTAGAAGCCAGCGTGACTGATGTCCTTTATCTTTTCATCAAAGTGCTTACCACTGTTATATAATTTTACTACCTCAATAATAATGAAAAAACATAACCTATTAAAATGACCTCCAATCCCAGACATCATCAGCACCAAATGCCAATTGAGGCATTTATTTTGAACCACAGAAGTTGTACTTATATGCCAGGAAGGTCATCCTCAATAAGCATTCACCATCCATGGCAAAGTTATACCTATCAATTCAGTCCATTAATTCAGGTAAGATGTTTCTGCTCTTTGGTAAATAGGACATTACCATTAAATTTTCTATGAAAATGTATGTATCAGCAACATCGAAAATGGTAACTCAGACTACCTCTAGGATGTGAAAACGGTAACTCTTAGAACAAATTTTGGGGGAGACCAGTAACTAGGTTGATGAGAGATAAAATAAGCAAATACCTGGCAACGTGGGCCGTGTACTGGCACAGCTCTGTGCTTCCTGGAGTACTTTCGTCTGGAGCTGCAGCCGGGGTACCAGTCCCACTCACAGGGAGATGACGGTAATGTGGTACTTCGCACCCTGGAAAAGACGGTGTTGTTAAAAATCCAACATGCTCATTCCCTGCATGGTAAGATTTTGGGAAATGCACGGAAGTCCACATACCATACAATTTGCTTGTTTTTAGGATGACTTTTAGTACCTTCACAGAGTTATGCAACTGTCACCACAATCCTTTTTCTTTTGAGACGGAGTTTTGCTCTTGTTGCACAGGCTGGGGTGCAATGGTGTGATATCGGCTCAGCACAACCTCCGCCTGCCGGGTTCAAGCAATTCTCCTGCCTCTACCTCCTGAGTAGCTGGGATTACAAGCATGCCCTACCACACCGGCTAATTTTGTATTTTTAGTAGAAACGGGGTTTCTCCGTGTTGGTCAGGCTGGTCTTGAACTCCCGACCTTAGGTGATCCGCCCACCTTGGCTTCCCAAAGTACTGGGATTACAGGCGTCAGCCACCGCGCCCGGCCCACAATTCATTTTAGAATATCTTCATTACCCCCACAAAAAAAGCCCCATAACCCTTAGCCATCATTCCCTGATCCCCCAGTTCTCTCCCTGCCTCTTGGCTCTAGGCAACCACCAATCTAATTTTTTACTCTATAGATTTATCTATTCTGAATATTTCATATAAATGGACTCATATGACATGAGACCTTTCGTGACTGCCTTCTTTTACTTAGCTTAATGTATTCAGGGTTCATTGATGATGTGGCATACATCAGCACTTCATTTCTTTTTATGGCCAAATAATATTCCATTGTATGGATATACCACATTTTATTATCTATTCATCAGTTGGTGGAGGTTTGGGTTGTTTCTGCTCTTTGGCCATTATGAACACTTGTTGTATAAGTGTTTATGTGGATATATGTTTTCATTTCTCTCAGAAATAATGGAATTGCTGCCCCTAATGTTTTCAGTCTTCAAAAAATGGAGAAAGTGAACTGCCACCTAAACTTTGGTATCACCAGTTCACCTAAGGATCACTCTGAGAAACAAGATCTTATAAGAATTCGCCTTTCAGGTTAAACAAATATTCAGCTGGTGAGGAAATAGCTAGAACAAAATATTTTAGGCTGGGCACGGTGGCTCATGCCTGTAATTCCAGCACTTAGGGAGGGTGAGGCAGGTGGATCATCTGAGGCCAGGAATTCGATCAAGACCAGCCTGGCCAACATGGTGAAACCCCCTCTCTACTAAAAATATAAAAATTAGCTAGGCCAGGCACAGTGGCTCACGCCTGTAATCCTAGCACTTTGGGAGGCCGAGGCAGGCGGATCATGAGGTCAGGAGATCGAGACCATCCTGGCTAGCATGGTGAAACCCTGTCTCTACTAAAAATACAAAAAAATTAGCCGGGCGTGGTGGCGGGCGCCTGTAGTCCCAGCTACTCGGGAGGCTGAGGCAGGAGAATGGCGTGAACCCAGGAGGCAGAGCTTGCAGTGAGCCGAGATTGCGCCACTGCACTCCAAAATGGGCGACAGAGCGAGACTCCATCTCAAGAAAAAAAATTAGCCAGGTGTGGTGTGGGGGGCGCTGTAATCCCAGCTACTCAGGAGGCTGAGGCAGGAGAATCGCTGGAATTCAGGAGGCAGAGGTTACAGTGAGGCGAAATCTTGCCACTGCATTCCAGCCTGGAGACAAAAGTGAAACTCTGTCTCAAAAAAAAAAAAAAAGGAAAAAATTTTTTTATTATGGTAAAATACACATAACATAAAATTTACCATTCCCAAGTATACTACAGAGAAAACATTTTAAACTAAGGGGGAATTTGTTTTTCATGGCATTTATAATACTGGCTTGTGTTTATTGTTTTGTTTTTTGAGACAGAGTCTCACTTGTCGCCCAGTCTGGAGTACAGTGGCACGATCTCGGCTCACTGCAACCACAGCCTCCTGGGTTCAAGCAATTTTCCTGCCTCAGCCTCTCAGGTAGCTGGGATTACAGGCACGTGCCACCACGGATGGCTAATTTTTGTATTTTTAGTAGAAACAGGGTTTCACCATGTTGGCCAGGCTGGTCTCGAATTCCTGACCTCAAGTGATCCACCCACCTTGGCCTCCCAAAGTGCTGGGATTACAGGTGTGAGCCACCGCGCCTGGCCTAGGCTTGTGTTTATATTTATGGGTTGCTCACCAGCAGGAAAGATGGCAAATACGTTCTCATTTTACCCCTAAGACCAAGAAACCCAAGAAATACCCCTTCTGCACATTCTTATGAGGCCTGCATGTGCCTTTCAAATACCACAAGGAGGCAAGCTCCTTTCTGGGTTGAGCTTGTGAAGGCAGCTTCACTCGGGCAGTCACAGGAAAAACTTCCAGTGGGAGGAAGAATGCAGCCTCTCACCAGTTCTGGACATACTCTTCTGTTTGCTAGACAAAGTGATATTGTGACATCTGTGCAAAACACTCTACTCCCTACACGATGAAGTAGAAAGAAAAGATGGTGTCGATTTTATTTGTACAGGCGGGAGGCACATTTCCCTTGTCCGAGGATCAGCAGGAAATGCAGGCAAAGGCTAAAGCTAGGCCATCTGGACATCCTACAAAGCAAGCAACGGGATTAGAGCCCAGCCCATACATGGTTTCTATTATTACTTCCAAAGATAAATAAATGGCTTACAAATCGAGAGGTGCTTGGTTATGCTTTTGGCTTCATATGCAAACTTTTCTACAGATATCAGCTCCAAGGAGAGCTTATTTCTTTTATAAAAATGGCTTGCTTTTTAATTCAAGCAGTTTTCTGCATTTCTAAGGCATCTTGACTTTAACTTTCTCTATAATAATCCAGGGAGTTTTGTCATGTATACAAACCCCCAATAACAATCAGTTGTTTCTAAAATACACTATTATTGAATAGGGCCTCTAAACTAAGAGAACACTTGGCAGAAAGAAATCAAATATATTCTTGGATTTCAATAGTATTGACAGATAATGTAAAATTGTCAGGTAACATGAGTTAAAGCTGAAAAACTTTACAGATTTCAAAAGGAAGATTCATAGGTGGCTGAGTATTTTATTTTAGTATTTGGGTATCAATTCTTTTTATTCTATCTTTCTTCATTTGTGGCTATACTGAAACAGAGTTAGCACTGGAAAATATTTCCTGAGCACCTACCATGTGCTGGGCAATGGGCAAATATGCACATGTATAAGTCATCCACTCTCTGTTTCAATGAACTTGCAACACTCAGTCAATTGTCGGTTGGTAACTGTTCGTTTTGGCCAATCATGCAACTGTACAGTTTGCAGAATAGAAGCCCAAGCACATCCTTGCTTGCAGACAGCAAGAAAAAGTATTACAGAGGGGGGCTGGGCATGGTGGCTTATGCCTGTAATCCCAGCACTTTGGGAGGCTGAGGCAGGTGGATCACTTGGGGTCAAGAGTTCGAGACTAGCCTGGCCAACATGGTAAAACTGCGTCTCTACTGAAAATATAAAAATTAGCCAGGCATGGTGGTATCTGTAGTCCCAGCTACTTGGGAGGTGGAGACAGGAGAATTGCTTGAATCTGGAAGGCAGAGATTACAGTGAACCAAGATCCTGCCACTGCACTCCAGCATCCTGGGTGACACAGTGTGACTCCATCTCAAAAAAAAAAAAAAAAGTATTACAGAGGGGGAAGCACGAGAAGAATGAATGAATTTCTTGAGGTTTTAAATACTGGATTATAACCTGACTTCCAATTTGGGCTTTTTTTTTTTTTTTTTTTGGAGAGGGAGTCTTGCTCTGTTGCCCAGGCTGGAGTGCAGTGACGCGATCTTGGCTCACTGCAACCTCTGCCTCCCAGGTTCAAGCAATTATCCCTGTCTTAGCCTCCAAAGTAGCTGGGATTACAAGAGCCCGCCACCACTCCCGGTCAATTTTTGTACTTTTAGAGATGGGGTTTCACCATGTTGGTGAGGCTGGCCTCGAACTCCGGACCTCAGGTGATCTGCCCACCTCAGTCTCCCAAAGTACTGGGATTACAGACGTAAGCAACTGCTCCCAGCCTCAGTTGTGTTTTAATATGCAAAAGCAGCTGTTCCTAAAAACTATGCAGTATTACATGTATGTTGTAGTAATCAGAATACTTCTTGAAAAGAATGAATGAGACAGAGTTCTTGGGAGAAAAAAAATCAGCCTCACTATCTAGTCAACCAGGCCAACAGAAATTTCTGGTTAAAATGCTCCTAGGACAACTTCTTTCCATAGAAGCTCAGCCAATAACCTACTCTCCTACTGCTGGTATCTTTAACAGCTGCTGAGAGGGGAGGTATTGGGACTAAAAGCCATCAGGAAGATCAGAAAGTGCAAGATTAATCAGGAGGGGTGAACTGGCCCCAGGTCAGAAGCAGAGCAGGTCGAAACTCCTGGGCTTATCAATGGTGAGGTCACACCTGTGAATAGCCACTGCACTCCTGCCTGAGCAATACAGCGAGGGTCTCTCCCTATTTTTTTTTTTTTTTCTTTAAAGAAAGAGGCCGGGTGCAGTGGTTCACACCTGTAAACCCAGCACTTTGGGAGGCCGAGGCAGGTAGATCACACTGTGAAACCCTGTCTCTACCAAAAATACAAAAAATTAGCCGGTTGTGGTGACACACACCTGTAATCTCAGCTATTCAGGAGGCTGAGGCAGGAGAATCACTTGAACCTGGGAGGCAGAAGTTGCAGTGAGCTGAGATTGCCCTGCCGCACTCCAGCCTGGGTGACAGACCGAGACTCTGTCTCAAAAAAATAAAAATAAATAAATAAATAAATAACTAGAAAGAAAGGGCCAGGCATGGTGGCTCATGCCTGTAATCCCAGCACTTTGGGAGGCCAAGGTGGGCAGATCACCTGAGGTCAGGAGTTCGAAACCACCCTGACCAACATGGAGAAACTCCATCTCCACTAAAACTACAAAATTAGCTAGGCATGGTGGCGCATGTCTGTAATCCCAGCTACTCGGGAGGCTGAGGCAGGAGACTCTCTGGAACCCGGGAGGCGGAGGTTGCCATGAGCCGAGATCGCACCATTGCACTCCAGTCTGGGCAGCAAGAGCGAAACTCTGTCTCAAAAAAAAAAAGAGAGAGAGATCAGTGAAATAATATTTCATCCCTGTGTATTCACAGAACTCGGAGTATTATAGGTATAAGGAAGATCTTGTTTGTCCTCTGATCCAATGCTATTTCATCCAGCTTAAGGAAACGTTCTCTCTCTCAAAAAAAAAAAGGCACGTTTAACTTCCCTTATTAAGGGCCACTTTGTAATAACTTGACTTCTGTTTGGTTTGATTTGGGGAAATGAGGAGAGGCAGAGATCTATTTAGGTCTATTTAGGGTACTTATTCCAATTGCTAGAAGAGGTTATCTCCGAACAAAAATTAATAATCTAGCAATCAACTTGTACATCTGAATCATGTGAGCTTGTTTAGGGCGAATCTCTTCATGAAAGACCCTGACGCAGAAACTAAGAACATCCCGTTTCTGTCTGAGAGCCAGACCCTTGATCAGGATGACTCCAATGAGGCTGAGTTTCCCACTTGTAAAATTCGAACACTAAACTAGAATTTAGGAATGGCAAATATATAGGTCACAGGTTGCATCTCCCCTATTCCCTAATCATAGGTTCAGAACAAACATCCCTAATCAGTTGCGATATTCCTTTCCCTCTAAGCCTGGGTTTGGCCTCAGGGTCCTCCTAGCTAGATACTCCAAGCACCAACCATCAGCTGGCACCTGCCTTCCACATGAAACCTGTTTGCCATCCCTGGCAAAGGTCCTCCCAGTTCTAAACTTCTGTCATTCTGAGACTAAGGTCTAGGCTACAGCATGCCCAATCTCGAGAGACTACTTGGAGAATCACAATGTAGTCATTACAATGTTTTCCACAGCCCTGGCTGAACAGCATTAACCTATGTGGACGCTGATCGAGTCTCTATATACCCCCTGCCCTCTCCAAGCATATACACACTTCCATTTACTTTCAAGACAATAACAGTAGAATAATAATAATATAATTAAAATGTTGCCTCAGAATTCCATTCTAAAGCATCCCTAAGATTTCCCAAAGAAATATTTATTTTTCTTCTAATAAAATGCACCCTTTTACAGATGGGAAGAAAATCTATCTAAATCAAATGTCTCAACAGTGGCACTATTGACACTGTGGGCTGGATAATTCTTTGTTGCAGGGGGCTGTCCTGTGCATTGTGGATGTCGGGCAGTATCCCCAGACTCTACCAAGTAGATGCCAATAGCAACCCCTGGACTATAACGACAAAAAAATGCCCCCAGACATTGACAACTGTCTCCTGGGGAGCCAAATTCCCCACTTCCACCTCCCCATAGACAGCCACTGACCTAAATTATTCTAGTAGTTCTCGTGGGGAGATAGAACAATGAGTAATTTTCCCCCTTATTTTTCTGTATTTTCTAAATCTTCTATAATGAATGTACATTGTTCATATGATAAAAAATAAGCTAGTAACAGTCTAATTATTGAAAAGAAATATTTGCTACACAGATGCAAGTTGATCAGTACATGCTACTGTGTGACTCATTCAGTTTAAAAATTAAATTCAGATCCTAAAAATACTGTCTACCATACAGGCACCGTAAATTCAACTTGTCTTTAGTGTGTAAAAAGCACAAAAGAAAGACTTCAGAGAAGGAAGTTAGAACTAAGGCTTGTAGCTATGCATAAAGAACTTCTAAACCTTTCTGCATCATGGTAAATCAGTGGGACTGCAGAAAGAGATGTCGAATGAAAACCTGCTGTTTCAAGCAAAGTACTTCCCCGAAACATAGTCTGCACATACACTTTAATCAGAAAAACACTTGTATTGTTCAAAAACATTATAGTAATAAGGCATATTTTCTTCGTTCTTAAGAATTGCTACCTTTGTAAACCATGTTAAAAAAAAACTTCCAAAATCAGAAAATTAAATATCTAGATTGTAAAAATGGGCTCTAGACACACCCATTATTCATCTCCTTGGGTATTAGAATATTATCCCACAATTTCATTCCTATTTTTAAATCAGTCTAGGAGTTCCATCTCCACCAAGAAGAAACAAGTTCTTAATGAAGAACTCATGTATTATCCCCACAAGACAGAGGACCCTTTTTTCTATCTGGGTCCCCAAAACAGCCAAAAAGTATTTACATCTATAGCGAGAAGCTTCCAGCTTCCACTGCTTACCCAGGTTGTTGCCAAAGGTTCACGTGTCTTCTGCTCTCAGGTAGAAGTTCTCTTTTGTTAAGTGGGGTAATACCAACTGCTGCTTCCAGAATACCGATATATTTCTTATACCTCATCTTGTCTTTCTCGATACAAGGTCCTGTAAATTTTAGTCACTGTTCACCTGAAGCAACTGAACTAATCTTTACTGGAAGCTGCTGTTCCTTTGGATGTTTTCTATGTAGCCCTAGCTAGATCTATTAAACACAACGGTGGTGATAGGGGGCAGACCACAAATAAAGAGAATGTCTTTCAGATTTCCCTGCAATGGCAGCCTTATACAAGGCTACATAATTCTGAATAAAGCAGTAATGAAAATGATTTGCAGGAATGACTGCGGTTTTAAACACTGAGATCTAATGTACACTCCAATTAATCTGCACATAAATCTTTGAGGCCGCTAATCCTTCAAGAACTAATGGCTCATGAGGTGATTTATCTCAAGGTCTGGTAATAATTGGTCCAAAAAGCCTGCCTGCCGCTGGATGAACTAAAATCAGAAGCAGATTTGCTCTTTCTACAAATATCTCTCTCTCTAAAAGACTGTGCTTTGACAAATGAGGGAGGAATTCCAGTTGTCATTTTATAGCAATGCATTTCTAAATACTATAAACTCCTTGCTTGGGTCAATAGCAAAGATTAATTAAGAAACAATTTGGTGGGGTTTTTTGTTTGTTTGTTTGTTTGTTTTTTTGAGACAAAGTCTGGCTCTGTCGCCCAGGCTGGAGTTCTGTGGCGCGATCTCGGCTCACTGCAACCTCCGCCTCCCGGGTTCACATCATTCTCCTGCCTCAGCCTCTCGAGTAGCTGGGACTACAGGCGCCCGCCACCACGCCCGGCTAATTTTTTATATTTTTAGTAGAAACGGGGTTTCACCGTGTTCACCAGGATGGTCTCGATCTCCTGACCTTGTGATCCGCCCGCCTCGGCCTCCCAAAGTGCTGGGATTACAGGCGTGAGCCACCGCGCCCGGCAATTTGGTGGGTTTTTAAAATTATTATTAAAAACATCTTTTTAAATACCTCTAGAACCCAACATGTGCAATCCCTGCCAGCATGAAAATACATTGTTTGGAGAGATTCAGAATCTACTTCATCTCCATTTTTTTAAAGTCTCCTCTTGGTTTTGAAGAGCTTCCTTACCCTTTGTCCATGGGTAAGGGTGGACCACCCATCATGGTGGCCCACTCGATGGACCATGGTACACATGATCCACATACCGGGTCAACCAGTCTTCCCTGGGATGAACATATGACTGTAGGAGGGCAATGTCCTGTTTCCATTGGATTTGCTAACCAAGGCTGATAGGAAGTTGGAGCTCTTGATAGTAGTCATGTGCCCCGCCACATGGAGAGGGCTCTTTATATTATATTATATTATATTATATTATATTATATTATATCATACCAAGAGAAACGTCATGACATCACGTGAGCTTCTGGATCTAGCTATGCCGGAGGCCACTGTCACCCTAGGAGATTCCAGTTATCGTTTTATGAAAGCTAATAAATTGACTTTTGTGAGATTTAATTTTAGTTGAGTTTCTGTCACTCTGAGAGTTCTGACTTACATAGCTCCTTCCTCACCAACTTCTTCAAGCTTTTTTTTTTTTTTCTATTTGATGTGCTCTGGTAACATACAAGAGTCATGCTGCTCTTTGTCTAAACAAACCCATACATAAAGGGAAACAAAATAGAAGGGGAGCCATTATGTTATGTTAACTGTGATTAACCTACATGTCCAAAGTGAGTGTTCCAAACCCTTCCCCATCCCCTTAAATCTTAAACCCTACTTCTATAGGTTCTCTTTCCTCATTAGCAAGTTTCTTTTCATCTAAATGACCTAAATCTCCAAAGTGAGGTGCACGTACCAACAATCTTTGGGATGTGGGAAGAAAGTATTAAGCCATCTATTTCCTCTTTTCTTCTCTCATGGTTTAAAAATTTGAGTGTTGCTGGGCATGGTGGCTCACATCTGTAATCCTAGCACTTTCAGAGACTGAGGAAGGAGGATCACTTGAGCCCACGAGTTCGAGGCTGCAGTAAGCTATAATCGTGTCATTTTATTCCAGCCTGGGTGACAGAGAGAGAATCTGTCTCAAAAAAAAAAAAAAAAAAAAAAATCGAATGTTTGTGTTTTAAATATTCATAATATTTACCTTGAGAACTAATATATTTTAAATTGTAATAAGGTACATTATTTACAAACTGATATATTCATGTATACGGTAGAGTGTACTTAAAACTCTGACAGGGTATATTGAAGTTCGGTGACTTTAAATAACCCTTCAACTACTCCCTAAGCCTCAATTTCCCTGTTTATGAGAGGACTGAAGAGATGAAGGCTACGTTTTCTTCCAAAAACAACAAAAGACCAAGAGCTCCCACTTCACTTGGCCTGATTATGCAATTAATATAATCTGACCACAATAAAATAAAAAAACAAGGGCTAAACCATTTGGTCTTGGAATATTTCATTTCCATAGTATTCATGAATATTACTCCCACTGGTTGTTCTGCAAACAATTAGTACCAGTTAGTCCCAGGAATTCTTTTATAGGCTGAACTTGGTTGGCTACAGCTGCCACCTCTGAGTAAAGGTCCCATACAGCCCTCATTTAATCATACAGGAAGATGTAATTACACTCACACAACAGTCATTGTTCTAACAAATTGTATTTCTGATGACGCATGATAAAAATTACTATACAGTACTCTCAAATAAGAAACAAAGCCTGAGCTAACAACAAGAAAAAATCAACTTAAACTTGTTACCCATTGGAAGCCGTTCTCCTGCAGTGAAAAGTGACATGATATTTTGCAAATGGGATGTTATAAAGTTTCATTTTATTGCAATTTTTGGTGCGCTTAACATGCAGCTCTTACAGTGATTCTTATCTATGATGATTTCATATAAAATTAAAATTGTGTCTTTCATCAGGAAAATAATTCTGCCTTAGTAAATATTAGAATTTGATTTTCTTCCATAAGTTAGACTGTTCAACTTGCTAATTTATTTATTCATTTTTAAAAATTGTCATCTTTGTGTGGAATCTCTCATAATTATACATAAGGTTAATAACACAGGAAATAATAAATCTAACCAAAATGCCCCTTCCAGATATGACACTTTCTTTATAATTCTAGAAATTATTTAGAAATATGCATATATTGGGTTAATTCCCTTAGCATTCTAGAAATTGTTTATAACTGCAACTATTAACTAAAAATCATTTATCTATTAAAAAATGTTTTTAAATACACATGATCCAAAAAAAGCTTTTAAGTCAGGATGCTCAGGTTTTCTTTCTGAATGATTAAAATTGAATATAAAACTTCACAGATCAGACTGACATTTCCTTTGAACGAATATTTCTACTTTATTTCTTCTGGAGAAAGACAGTGGCCATGCTTCTTCACTGGGTGTTTTAACAGTTACTGTGCTTTGGAAGTATAAAAATGGAAATGAACTAATGCCCTGTACAGTCTGTTTTATAGGGTGTGGTCTGCTTTTCAGGAGCTGGAAAGAGCTTTAACTAAAAGTAGAAGAGTTAGGGAAACAGCAATTTTTTTGTTTTTGCTTTTTTAGCTCTACTGAAAAAAGCATTTCATTTCTCTCCTCCTTAATATGTTCGTAAATAATATCTTTACATATTTGCTACTCAGATGCTCCACCAATACACTGTAAGAAGAGCAGATTACATGATATAAAATAATTACCAAAGAGTTAATAAAGCTTAGTGTGGCTCTTCTAGACTCACCCCGCTCAGCCCAAACTAGCCATCTCTCCTCAGAGTCATTCATCCTCAGAACATATTCACTACTAGGTTTAAACTATTACCTTCAACTGGATGTCATCAAATCTATCACTCCAATCCTGTCCTCTGGCACAACGCAGTATCTATTGGAAATAACCCATGTGCCCAACCCCAGCTGCAGTACCCCTCTCCTTTTCCTGCTTCTGTGCATCCACCTCCTGCTTCACCCAGCATGAGACCTCGAAGACACCCTCACTCATTCCTGTGTGTCCCCAGTCATACCAACCCCATGACACAGGGGAAAGACTTGGTTTGAATCCCACCTCTACTGTTTAAGACGTCGTGACTGTGAACAAGTTACTGACCTTTCTGAACCTCTGTTCCATCATTCATACAGCTAGACTAAGACCACAAGGGCTTGTTTTAAATAATAAATGCAACCGGGCACGGTGGCTCACGCCTGTAATCCCAGCACTGTGGCAGGCCGAGGTGGGTGGATCACATGAGGCCAGGAGTTCAAGACCTGCCTGGCCAACATGGTGGAACGCTGTCTGTACTCAAAACACAAAAATTAGCCAGGCATGGTGGTGGGCACCTGTAATCCCAGCTACTCGGGAGGCTGAGGCATAAGAATCGCTTGACCCCAGGAGGTGGAGGTTGCAGTGAGCCAAGATCATGACACTGCACTCCAGCCTGAGTGACAGAGTGAGACTCTATCTCAAAATAAATGAATAAATAATGCCATAATGTATATACATTCGGTGGATATCATCCCTCCCTCCCTTCCTCTCTCCCATCTGTCCTTCTTTTTCCATTCCTAATGCCTCTTCAAGAAGAGTGATCCTTGTGGGAAAAACAGTGAGACTGAAAGACAGGCTGTCTGGAGGGTACAGGGACCCCAGGGCTGGAGTGAGCGGTGGAAAACACCACAAAGAAAGGAAAGCAGGCTCCTGAGTCCTGCTGTGGGAAGCAGAGGAAAGGGGGCTGGCTCTGGTGGGCCAGCTGGGGAGGCCCTCCCTTGTGCTTGTGATTCGTCCTAGATTTTTAACCCCTGCTACTGAATAGTTAAAGCCAAAATTAAAATCACTTAATCGAATGCCCTTCCCAAACAACTTGCATATATATAACAATTCATGGATTCTTTGAGTATTCTCAGTCCTAAGAAATAAAAACTTTAAGGCTGGGTGCAGTGGCTCACACCTGTAATCCCAGCACTTTGGGAGGCTGAGGCAGGCGGATCACCTGAGGTCAGGAGTTCGAGACTAGCCTGGCCAACACATAGTGAAACCCCATCTCTACTAAAAAAAAAAATACAAAAATTAGCTGGGTGTGGTGGTGCACGCCTGTAGTCCCAGCTACTTGAGAAGCTAAGGCAGGAGAATCGCTTGAGCCTGGGAGGCGAAGGTGGCAGTGAGCCGAGATGGCACCACTGCATTCCAGCCTGGGCGACAGCGAGACTCTGTCTCTCAAAAAAACAAAAAGAAATAAAAAAAACTTTGAACTCCTTATGTGAGGGAACACCACTCCCTATTACTGTTGGTAGAAATTGATCTTATGCTGTTTCTGCTATGAGCCTACAGTTGTAGGATTCTAGCAGTTCCCTTGCCTGGGAACACATGAGCAAGGAGGTGTTGCACAGAATTCAGAATCTTGGCAGGAGCTGGTTTAAGACAAGTGTGGCTTGACCATTCATTGGGTGAGGGTAATGTCAGTCATCTCTGCTCTGGAATTTTAGGGAAGGAACACCCCTCACATCAGAATTGGGAACTTGGTAGTGACTACACTGGGTAAGATGTGTTGGGATACAGCAGTCGGCTGACAGCAGCTGAAGAGAGTAGTTCACGTGATCCCAGGCTGCACCTGCTGACACACCCATCCCACTCTGTAGCATGAATTGGGAGACCACACTGCCTGGGAATGAAGTCCAGCTCCATCACTGACTAGCTGTGTGACTTTGGAAGAGTCAATATCTCTGCCTCAGTTTTCTGTAAAGCGGGGCTAATAACAATGCCTATCTCATAGAGTTGTTTTTAAAATTACACCAGTTATTACATGGAAAGCATTTAGCACATGTAACATCCAGCACATAATATACACCGTGTAAGTGTATTTTAATTTCCTTGCTGACTAGTTGTGGCTTCATTTCTTCCAGAAAGCTTTCTTTGGTTGAATCCGCAGACTGGGTTGGGTGTTCCTATTCTGCCTTCTCACGTACTTTGGGCTTCATCTATTAAAACTGGAACCACAATGACTTAAAATGTGTTTAAGCACGTGCGGAGGAAAGGGTGGGCACTCTGAGGCCATGGAAGATTAAGCAGAGGAAAGAAGGAGGCCGGGGCAGCTCTGAGGGTGTTTGAATTCCATACTGATCTAAGCCTGCCCCCAACGCTCTTGGCAGCGGTCGCCTACTTGCTCTAGACAAAGGTTTGACTCCAGGCAGAAGCCTGCCCAGTGACCACAGTGTTGTGCCCCAGCTGGCCAGAAAGGCCTCAGGGGACTCTGTGGCAGTATAGGGCCCTGTGGAGAAACTTTGTCCTGCTACAGAGCTCTTGCTCTTGGTAAACCCAGGAGACACTGCCGAGTTCGAGACAGAAGGACCTGGCTACGGGAGACCTGGTCTCGCTCTCGCTGCTCATCAATGGGAGATGGTAGCTGTGCCATGAGCTGCTGCATTAATAGCTCTCTTGATTTTAGGTAGAATTTCTTATTCTGCTTGAATTAGTTTCCTGGGGCTGCCACAACAAAATACCACAGACTGGGTGGCTTCAACAACAGAAATTCATTATCTCATGCTTGCAAATCTAAGACCAAGGTGCTGGGAGGGTGGGTCCTGCGAGGTCTGTGAGGGAAGGAGCTGCTCCAGGTCACTCTCCCTAGCTTGCGAAGGCCCATCTTTTCTCTATGTCTCCACATCACCCTCCCTCTGTATGTGTCTGTGTCCAAATTTCCTCCTCTTATAAGAACAGATTGGATTAGGGCCCACCTTAATGATCTCATTTTAGCTTGATTACCTCTATAAACACCGCATCTCCAAATAAAGGCACATTCTGAGGAACTGGGGGTTAGGACTTGAACATATAAATTTTGGAGGTGGGAAATACAATTCAACCCATAACACTGACTAAAGTAAAAGATTTTGTTTATTTGTTTGGTTGTTTTTTTGAGATGAAGTCTCACTCTATCACCCAGGCTGGAGTGCAGTGGCTCAATCTCAGCTCACTGCAACCTCCGCCTCCAGGGTTCAAGCAATTCTCCCACCTCAGCCTCCCCAGCAGCTGGGATTACAGGTGCTAGCCACCACGCTCAGCTAATTTTTTTATATTTTTAGTAGAAGCAGAGTTTTACCATGTTGGCCAGACTGGTCTCGAACTCCTGACCTCAGGTGATCTGCCCACCTTGGCCTCCCAAAATGCTGGGATTATAGGCCTGAGCCACTGCACCCAGCCCTTTTTTTTTTTTTTTTTTTTTTTTGAGATAGAGTCTCGCTGTGTCACCCAGGCTGGAGTGCAGTGGTGTGATCTCGGCTCACTACAACCTCCGCCTCCCAGGTTCAAGTGATTCTCCTGCCTCAGTCTCTCAGGTAGCTGGGATTACAGGCATGCGCCACCACGCCCAGCTAATTTTGTATTTTGAGTAGAGATGGGGTTTCTCCATGTTGGTCAGGCTGATCTCAAACTCCCGACCCCGACCTCAGGTGATCCTCCCACCTCGGCCTCCCAAAGTGCTGGGACTAGAGGCATGAGCCACCACGCCCAGCCGCCGGGCTGCCTGGCTAATTTTTGTATTTTTAGTAGAGAAGGGGGTTTGCCGTGTTGGTCAGGCTGGTCTCAAACTCCGGACCTCAAGTGATCTGCCACCTCAGCCTCCCAAAGTTCTGGGATTACAGGCATAAACCATGGTCCCTGGCCTTTTTGTTTGTTTGTTTGTTTTTGTTGTTGTTGTTTTTTAGTAAAGTTCTCACACAGTTTTGTCCTGTGATGGCAAAAGGTGAAAGCCCAGAAGTTCCTGATGGCCTGGATCTGTCCAGCTCTGTGATTGTGCCCATCATATACTTTATAGCAAACCAGCTGGGAAAAGAAAATCCTCCACCCTCAAGATGAGCCAATGTCTGATATATGAGAACAATCTAGGCTCTGGCAGCAGAAGCCAAATCCATCCAGACTCAAGAGGAGAAGCTAAAATCCACTTACAACTATTGTGAGCAAACAAGAAAGACATGGGACCTCCAGACAGTACAGAGGGTCTGGTATGGAACGGGCAGAATGTTGGTTCAAGACGAGAGAACTGGCAGTTCCTCTTGGAGAAGAGAACAGGGCTGATAAGTTGGAATCAGGGGATGGAGATCCTGCTGATGACAGGCAGAACGATGAGGCTGGTAGGCCGGGCGCGGTGGCTCAAGCCTGTAATCCCAGCACTTTGGGAGGCCGAGACGGGCGGATCACGAGGTCAGGACATCAAGACCATCCTGGCTAACACAGTGAAACCCTGTCTCTACTAAAAAATACAAAAAACTAGCCGGGCGAGGTGGCAGGCGCCTGTAGTCCCAGCTACTCGGGAGGCTGAGGCAGGAGAATGGCGTAAACCCAGGAGGCGAAGCTTGCAGTGAGCCGAAATCTGGCCACTGCACTCCAGCTTGGGCGACAGAGCAAGACTCCGTCTCAAAAAAAAAAAAAAAAAAAAAGAACGATGAGGCTGGAAAGTGATTGATGTTCCAAAGTCAAGCATGCCTCTGACCAACCACGTGGGACAGAAAAATCAATTCTATACTAACCCTGTGGAAGAACAGAACAGAAAAGCAGACCCAAAGGGGCATCTTAAAGATGTCCAGATTGAGCAGCCCAAAGTCTTCCGGAGAGAGGAAATGAAATGACTGCGCCCTGTCATGAGAAAGAAATGGAGCCTGCTGGGATATTACCCATAAAAGTAGAGGAAGAGGAGGAAAGATCTGAGGCAAATGACAAGATGAGCTGTGACCAGGAGATCTGGGGACCTACAGAAAGCGATTCAAAGACCTTGAAGAAAGCTGGAAAGTCTCTTTCTTCTTCTCAAGGCCAGATTCTGTCCCTTGAAAAAAAAAGCTCAGCTGAGTACCGTGGCTCATGCTCGTATTCCCAGCACTTTGGGAGGCCGAAGCGGATCACTTGAGCCCAGGAGTTCAAGACCAGCCTGGGCAACATGACAAAACTCCATCTCAACAAAAAAATACAAAAATTAGCTGGGCCTGGTGGTGCACATCTGTGGTTCCAGCTACTCAGGAGGCTGAGATGAGAGGATCGTTTGAGCCTGGGAGGCAGACGTTGCACTGAACTGTGATCGCACCACTGCACAGACCATCTAGCCTGGGCAACAGAGCGAAACCCTGTCAAGAAAGAAAGAAAGAAAGAAAGAAAGAGAGAAAGAGAGAGAGAGAGAGAGAGAGAGGGAAGGAGGGAAGGAAGGAAGGAAGGAGAAAGAGAGAAAGAAAGAAAGAAAGAAAGAAAGAAAGAAAGAAAGAAAGAAAGAAAGAAAGAAAGAAAGAAAGAAAGAAAGAAAGAGAAAGAGAGAAAGAGAAAGAGAGAAAGAAAGAAAGGAAGGAAGGAAGGAAGGAAGGGAAGGAAAAAGAAAGAGGAAGGAAGGAAGGAAGGAAGGAAAAAGAAAGAGGAAGGAAGGAAGGAAGGAAGGAAGGAAGGAAGGAAAAAAAGAAGCTCATGATCATCGGTTGAAGAGTGTGGGCAGCTGGACAAAACCTCTGCTCATGACGGGAGGCTGCAGACCTGAGACAGAGAAGAACCAAAAGAACAATGAAACTCGAGCCACATAATTCAGGAATCCGGCAGAGCTAAGGCACCTGCCCTGGATCGCACAGCTCCTACGAGGCAGGGCTGACTCTCTCCACTCTGCTCAGTGCCTTCTGGAAGTGGATCCTCTAGCATCTGATGACACACACAGAGCATTGCTCTGAGCAGTGGGTGTTGCTTCCTTAGAGACAGGAGGGTCCCAACCTCTTCCCTCTCCTCCTGCTCTTTCCCAAATCTGTTTCCAGTGAATCCAAATGTGGAGTTCATGACAAGAGGATATCCTCTTCCTTCTCCTTCTCCAGGAAGCCTGAGTGAACACCCCCTACCACCATCACCAGGCTTCTCACCAAGGGGTCACTGTCCTCCTCATCCTCTCCCTCTCCCTCATGGGCTGAGTTCTTCCCCAGACATCCCCATCCAGGAAATGGATGTGAGTTTCCTCCTGCATTCAATGAGCTTGCATTTCTGAGCTTGCTAGTAGTCAAGATCCAGAAACACTGCAAAGTCTTTAAGACATTTTGTTCTAAATTTTCCTATAAAATATTTCCAAATCATCTACATTTATTTTTAGCTAAAAAAAACTTTTTTACATAAGTGGTTCTACATTTTCTCAAACTGTATTATGATTTGATTAGTATTATAAATTTTAGAATACCTTTTACACATCACTGAAGTTATTCTCATCATAGTATACACTCTACTAAAATGAATTGTACATTTTAACTCGATGACTCAGTTCATTATTTATTTTTTTCAGCAGAGATGAGGTCTCACGATGTCACCCAGACTGGTCTCAAACTCCTGGTCTCAGGTGATCCTCCCGCTTTGGCCTCCCAAAGTGCTGGGATTATAGACATGAGTCACTGCACCCATTATTCTTAAAAAAAACTATTTTTTTTGTCCGCAGTTCAGCCACGAGACACATTTGAAATTGCAAAACACTTTCCTCTGCTATTGGTTCTATGGACCACAGTTACAAGATAAAGAAAAAAGTTTCTTGGTGGTATCAAATTTGAATTGACATCAAAAAATGATGTCTCGGCCCGGCGCTGTTGCACACGCCTGTAATCCCAGCACTTTGGGAGGCCGAGGTGGGAGGATCACGAGGTCAGGAGATCGAGACCATCCTGGTCAACACGGTGAAACCCCGTCTCTACTAAAAATACAAAAAATTAGCCGGGCGCGGTGGCGGGCGCCTGTAGTCCCAGCTACTCCGGAGGCTGAGGCAGGAGAATGGCGTAATCCCGGGAGGCGGAGCTTGCAGTGAGCCGAGATCGGAGCAGAGCGAGATTCCGTCTCAGAAAAAAAAAAAAAAAAATGATGCCTCTTTGAGCATTCTGAGATAGCCTAAAAGGTAGGTATGATGTCATAGTCATCCTTCTATCTCTAATATCTCTCCTCACTCAGGAACTAGCATTTGACAGATGTCCAGTAATATTAGAGTTTACTTCTTGAGTCAGGCACATATAATGATTAAGACCCTAGACTTGGCTGGGCGGGATGACTCATGCCTGTAATCTCAGCACTTTGGGAGACTGAGGCGAATGGATCACGTGAGGCCAGGAGTTTGAGACCAGCCTGGCCAACATGGTGAAATACCATCTCTACTAAAAATGCAAAAATTAGGCCAAGCACGGTGGCTTACACCTGTAATCCCAGCACTTTGGGAAGCCGAGACAAGTGAATCACGAGGTCAAGAGATCGAGACCATCCTGGCCAACATGGTAAAACCCCATCTGTACCAAAAATACAAAAATTAGCTGGGTGTGGTGGTGCAAGCCTATAGTCCCAGCTCCTCGGGAGGCTGAGGCAGAAGAATTGCTTGAACCCGGGAGGTAGAGGTTGCAGTGAGCCGAGATCGCACCCCTGCACTCCAGCCTGGCAAAAGAGTGAAACTCCGTCTCAAAAAAAAAAAAAAAAATTAGCTAGGTGTAGTGGCTCGTGCCTGTAATCCCAGCCACTCGGGGGCTGAGGCAGGAGAATCACTTGAATCCGGGAGGCAGAGGTTTCAGTGAGATGAGATCGTGTCACTGTACTCCAGCCTGGGTAACAGAGCAAGACTCTGCCTCAAAAAACAAACAACAACAACAACAACAACAAAAACCTAGACTCTAGAAGCAGACTGCCTGGTGAGAATCCAGGTTTACACTTAATTAGCAAATCACTTAAACTCTTCAGGGCCTGGGTTTCCTCATCTGTAAACTGGGGATAATAATGGCACGTACCTAGTGAGATTGTTTGAGAATGAAATGTAATGACTATATGCAAAACACTTAGGTCCTGTCCCATCCAAAGTGCTATTAGAGTGCCAGCCATGATTATTTACTCAGCAAATAGTTATTGGCCTGGGTTGCTAAGAACTGAATGTTTGTATCTCCCCAAAATTCATGTGTTGAAGCCCTAACCTCCAGTGCGATGGTATTTGGAGATAGGACTTTTGGGAGGTAATTAGGTTTAGATGAGGTCATGAGGGTGGGAACCTCATGATGGGATTAGTGTCCTTACAACAAGAGGGAGAAGGAGAAACAGCTCTCTCTCTCTCTCTCTCTGTTTCTCTCTCTCTCTCTCTCTCTCTTTCTCTCTCTCTCTCTCCATACTCAATGCATCTAGGAAAGGCCATGTGAGCACATAGCAAGATGGTAGCTGTCTGCAAGCCAGGAAAAGGGCCCTCAGCAAGAACCCAACCATGCTGGCACCTGGTATCAAACCTCATGTCTCCAGAGCACTGAGAAACAAATGTCTGTTACTCAACCCACCTAGTCATTGGTACTTCATTATAGCAGCCCGAGCTGACTAAGGCACAGCTCAGACAGGTCTTTCAGGTTGCTGGGTCATACTTCCTCTATCGACCCTGGGTTTCTTGACCCCAGTTTGTCTTGCTTGAGTGGAGCACTTCAGCCTTCCAAGTGGACACTTAGATCTTGCTGCAGTCCTGCCCTGTGGCAGCTGAGGTGCTGGTGACCACTGCTCCACTCTCCACCTCCATCTGGAGGACTCCTAGCTCTCCAGGTGTGCACCCCACAGGACCAGCCCTTCAGGCCTCCACCACCATCCACACTCCAGACAACAACCCCACATTGCCCAGGGTATCAACATTGTGACCTCCTATTTCTCCCTCTTCCCAGGAGAGACTGCCTGCACCTGCTGCAGGACTTGTGTCACTGCTCAGTCTCTAATGGTTATATTTATGTTTACCTGTTCACCATCTGCCTCCTCCAGACTGTAAGCTCTGCTCTGAGGGCAGAGACCTATTTTGCTGACATTGTATCCATTTCATGTTGGGTGTTCTAGTCCAACTCCATACTCATTCATTCATTCCCTCCATATCCCGAGCCAGTCCCTATCAAACACTCTGATTGACATTGGAGATTCAAATAATACCACATCATCCTTGCCCTCAAGAATCACCCAGTCTAATGGAGCAACAAGCAACTGCGACCCAGCATGCTGTAATATGGATGGGAGTGACCATGGAACAGGACAAAGGAGAGCATGAACAATCCTGTCCAAGGGGCTTGGTTTGGGAAAGAGAAAGCGATAAAAGAGAAAATACTTGAGTTGGGTCTTAATAATAGGTGTACACATTCCTTAGGCTGACAAAATAAATCTGGGGCATCCAGGCAAAGAGAAAAGTGCCTTCAAGAGCCAGAAAAATGAGGCTGGGTGTGGTGGCTCACATCTGTAATCCCAGAACATTGGGAGGCTGAGGCAGGCAGATCACTTGAGATCAGGAGTTCAAGACAAACCTGGGTAACATGGTGAATGAAACCTCATCTCTATTAAAAATACAAAACTTAGCTGGGCATGGTGGCGCACACTGTAGTCCCAGCTACTCAGGAGGCTGAGGCAGAGGAATCACTTGAACTCAGGAGGTGGAGACTGCAGTCAGCCAAGATCAGCCACTGTACTCCAGCCTGGGTGACAGAGCGAGACCCCGTCTCAAAAAAAAAAAAAAACCAGAAAAATGAAACAGGAAAGCATTCTTAGACCAGTAAGCAGAGCAACGTGGCAGGAATGCAGGCTTGTGTGCACCTATGAGCCCAGGGCTGAAGGGAACGCCTCTGAAGTGACTTGCAGAGTGAGGATGCAGCAGATGCCAGTCTTTCTGGTGAACACACACCTCTCCTTGGCTAGGCGTCGCTAAGTCATTATTTAGTGAGCATTTCTACTGTGCCAGCCCCTGAAGTAAGTACCCTACATACACGACCTTGTTTAGTTCTCACAACAGCCTTAAAAGAAAAGGTGGGCATGGTGGCTCATGCCTGTAATCCCAGCACTTTGGGAGGCCGAGGCAGGAGGGTTGCTTGAGCTCAAGCGTTCGAGACCAGCCTGGGCAATATGTTGAAACCCTGTCTCTACAAAAAATACAGAAATTAGCCGGGTGTGTTGGCACATGCCTGTAGTCCCAGCTATTTGGGAAGCTGAGGTAGGAGGATCCTTTGAATCCAGGACGCAGAGGTTTCACTAAGTCGAGATTGTGCCACTGCACTCCAGCCTGGGCAACCAGTGAGACCCTATCTTTTAAAAGGTTATAAATTGTCCCTGTTTTTAGATGAAGAAATGAAGAAATCTAAGCACCAGGTGACTAAGTAACTTGCCCAAGGCACACAGGTAATAAATACTAGAGGTGTGATTCCTACCCAGTTTAGTCTGATTATAAAATTTGTGCCTTCTGACTCCCACTAAGTCTACCAGGTGGATACCCTAGGGCCCTTGGTATATCCTCATAGCAATGATTTAACTGCCCTTTTCCTCATTCATTCCCTCTAGAAGTGGGTCTCATGAGGGCAGAGACTTTACCCTGCTCACCATGGTATCCTTAGCACCTTGGCACAGCACCTCAAAGGGTATAGGCATTGATAAGCCCCTGTTAAGAATGAATAAATGGATGAATGAATGCACAGGACTTTGAACTCTTTTCCATCCTTCTTTATCCCTGTAGTGTGGGAATCCCAGTTATTCTGAACCCCGGATCTAAGTGCAAAACCCCAGTGCACTTCCTTCCACCTTCTCCTGCAGTACCAGGCCCTGAGGCTGCATTAACAGATCCCTTCTCCAAGTTCAGGGGTCCCCACCACCATCCTCACCTGCCACTCCCATCCCCATCTAAAAGGTAACATAGCAAGCCTGACTGTTATCCTTTGAAAGATCCACTTACAAGGTGGCTCTCAGCTGATGCCTGAGAATTTGGATTCCCACCATTGCCAGGACTGGTAACAGCCACACTGTCCCTAAACTGTACAAACCATGTGGTTTATGCTGAACAGCTGCTTTCCTTGTGTGAGTCTGAAATTTGGGTAGCTGGTAGGCAGAGGACACCAGTGTAACAATCCCCCAGTAAAAATCCGGGACAGTGAGTCCCTTACAAGCTTCCCTGGTTGATAACATTTCACACGTGTGGTCACAACTAGTTGCCAGGGAATTCAGCACATCACGTGTAACTCCACTGGGAGAGGAACCTTGGAAGCTTGTGCCTGGTTTCCTTGGACTTCGCTCCTGTACTTTTCCCCTTGGTTTATTTTGCTTTGCATCTTTGAGCCGTAATAAATCACAGCCATGAGTACAATCCTATGCCGAGTCCTGTGAGTCCTCCTAGTGAATCATCGAAACTTGTGGGGGGGGTCTTGGGGATTCCAAGACACTCCCTCTCCACAGATGCAGGGTTGTGAAATATTTCCTGTCCAGTCCTGTCCATTAACCAGAGGAATTGCATACCCAGGGCCTAAAGGGGCTGGTAGGAATGTTCATGTGTGCAAAGGGCTGAGTGGGATCAAGGGCAAATTGGAAAGTCTAAACTAAGGAGCTGCTACTCAGTTCCTGACCACACAGCAAGTCACCAGGCAGTTAGTTTACAAGCACTGATATTAAATCACCTTGCTCTCTGCTAACAACAGGTGCCCCGAAGGATAACAGAGAACACCTTGGGGCAGGCTTTGGCCTCTTTCCGAAACCCAAGAGAAATATTTTACATCCTCAGACACAATGAGGATTCCTTTAAAATGAAATATACAATCAAATTAGGGATGTTTCTCTCGGCTTTGTGACATGAGCGGGAAGGGTAGAACACAGCTCACTTTCAGAGGACCCAGCACCCGTCGGCCACTGCCCTTCTTGGATTTCTTTCCTATAGCAAACCTCCTGACCTTCACAACATGGATTGTCAAAAACACTTCCATATGTCAGCACCCACTCTCAGAATCGGCTTATATCAAGTTATGCTAAGAAGACTGGATGCCTAAAGCTATTAAGCTGAGCAGGCAAATGCACACAAGGACACAAACTCCAGTTTTAGAGATGACAGTAACTCCTTGCACAAAGAACCTTTGCTTCTGGTTTGTAAAACTCATCCTGGTTTTAGGTTGATTATCAGTGACAGGCAGAAAGAGGAAGAGAACTTAGTCATGACCCCTGGGACTATGGCCGGAAAGACTGAAGGAATTCCCTAATCTTACAGGAAAGTCCACATGTGACCCTGTGGCCTCAAGCAGCACATCCCACTGCCCAGGGATGCTGCCCTTCCTGAAGGTATGGTGGAAAGGCCAGGCCTGCACAGCTACTACACCTACCATCCGGGTGACCGCTCAGTCCCTCCCCTGACACCAACACCGATACATGTCCTCACTCTCCTGAACCTTTACAGAGGAGTTTGTGGGTCTTCACTCACCCAGGTCTCCTCATAACCCTCTGTCCATTCCTTCCCCATCTCTTAGCTGGTTCTGATCTGCCTCGCAGCCACCCCTCCCCACAGTATTCCTGCATTCGCCCTCAGCACTTGTCTATGCGCCCTGCTTTGGCTGGTACCTACCAAGCCACCTGGTACTTGGTGGCTGGTACTCCACCAAGCCCCTGCACACACAGGATGCCCAGACCAGCCTCAAGCCTGGCCCCTTCCCTCAGCAAGTTCCGATCCTGCACTTCCAAAGGCCTCCAAACCGCTGGTTCTCAAAGTGGGATTCCCAGAGCAGCAGCAGCAGCATGACCTGGGTGGGCACTCTTAGACACAGATTCTTGAGCCCCCACGCCCGATCTACGCAATCAGAAACTCCAGGAGGGGGGCCCGTGATCTGTATTTTGACAAGCCTTCCAGATGGTTCAGATGCAAACTAATGTTTGAGAATCACTGCACTACACACTTCCATTCACCTATCCCACTGCTGTCTCAAAGAATCCTCAAATGGAAGTTTTCTTTTTCTAAATCCAGCTGACTTCCCTAGTTCTCTGCTGTTACCGACATTTCCCCATAATACAAGATCCAAACAGTATAACCTGAGGTCAATATAGCGAGCCTCCAAAACACAACAGATGTTTAAGAAACTCAATACTGGCTTGTGACTGTAGAGAACGAAGATAATTCTCCATAGCTACAAAGAAAAAACACTGCCATGCAGCTTGGGAAAGAAAGAACAAAAACGCACTGACTCGTGAAAAATGTCTTATTAGTCTACTCTTTTTTTTTTTTTTTTTTTTTTTGAGATGGAGTCTTGCTCTGTCACCCAGGCTGGAGTGCAGTGGCCGGATCTCGGCTCACTGCAAGCTCCGCCTCCCGGGTTCATGCCATTCTCCTGCCTCAGCCTCCCGAGTAGCTGGGACTACAGGCGCCCGCCACCTCGCCCGGCTAGTTTTTTGTAATTTTTAGTAGAGACGGGGTTTCACCGTGTTAGCCAGGATGGTCTCGATCTCCTGACCTCGTGATCCGCCCGTCTCGGCCTCCCACCAAGTGCTGGGATTACAGGCTTGAGCCACCGCGCCCGGCCTAGTCTACTCTTTTTTTACTCTTTTTTTTTGAGACAGAGTTTCGCTCTTGTCCCCCAGGCTGTAGTGCAATGGCATGATCTCAGCTCACTACAACCTCCACCTCCTGGGTTCAAGCGATTTTCCTGCCTCAGCCTCCCAAGTAGCTGGGGTTACAGGCATGCCACCACACCCAGCTAATTTTTGTATTTTTAGTAGAGATGGGGTTTCACTATGTTGGCCAGGCTGGTCTCGAACTCCTGACCTCAGGTGATCCTCCTGCCTCAGCTTCCCACAGTGAGCCACCACGCCCGGTTTTAGTCTCGAACTCCTGACCTCAAGTGATCTGCATGCCTCAGCCTCCCAAGGTGCTAGGATTACAGGCGTGAGACACTGTGCCCAGCCTTAGTGTACTCTTCATTTGGCAGTACTTGAGAATAAAATAAAGAGTACCCTAATAAAATATATAGACAATGTATTAATATGATTTTAAAGTATATTATTGTATATTTTAGTAAGTAGAATTGACGGAGTTTTTTGAGGGGTAGGGGACAGGTCTTGCTCTGTTGCCCAGGTGGAGTGCAATGGTGCAATCACAGCTCACTGAAGCCTTGACCTCCCAGGCATAAAAGATTCTCCCACCTCAGCCTCCTGAGTTGCTGGGAGAACAGGCACACGCCACCATGCCTGGCTAATTTTTCATATTTTTAGTAGAGACCGGGTTTCACTATGTTGGCCAGGCTGGTCTGGAACTCTTGGATTCAAGTGATCTGGCCACTTCAGCCTCCCAAATATCTCTCCCTGGTATTACAGGCGTGAACCACCTCATCTGGCCCTGACAGATGTTAATCAATAAATATTTTGGTGAAAGAGTTTAAAATGTCCACCATGTGCACTAGCCCATTTGTGTGTGTGTGTGTTATTAATATCTTAGTGTATGATTTTTTTCATGGACATTAAATCAGCAGGTAGAATAGTAAGTCCCTGCTTACTTACTCCCCATCAACCCCAAGAAACTATGTATTCATTAATTCTTCATTCAAATCTTTAGGAACATCAGGTATTACACTAGGCCCTGAGGCCTAAGCTGAAAGAAACTCCAAAAGAGCAAAGGGCTCAATTTACATTTTCAGTATTCTCATCTAAACCATTGAAACTGGAGAATCTATTCAAAACAGCATTTTCTCTTACCCTGTGTCATTTTCCCTTGGAAAAGAATCAAGAAAAAAGGCCAGGAACAATGGTCTAATAAGCACATGAAAAGTTAAATATTCAACATCATTAGCCATCAAAGAAGTAAAATCCAAAATCACACACCAACTAGCATGGTTAAAATTTAAAAAGACAGACAACAGTAATAATGTATGTGTATGAAGACGTGGAATTGGAACCCCGAATACCTGGCTGGTGGGACTGTAGAAGAATGTAGCCACTCTGGAAAACAGTGTGGCAATTCCTGAAAATATTAAATATGGAGTTACCATATATTTGCCACTTCTAGGTATGTACCCAAGCAAATGAAAACATATGTCCACATAAAAACCTGTACATGAGTGTTCATAGCAACATTATTCATAACAGCCAAAAAGCAGAAACAATCCAGATGCCCATGATGGATGAATGGATAAGCAAAACATGACATGTTCATGCAATGGATGATTATTCAGCAATAAAAAGAATAAAGTAGTGGCCTGGCATGATGGCTCACACCTATAATCTTAGCACTTTGGGAGGCTGAGGCAGGAGGACTGCTTGAGGCCTGAAGTTCAAGGCTGCAGCAGTGAAACATGACTGTGCCACTGCACTCCAGCCTGGGCAACAGAGCAAGATCCTGACTCAAAAAAAAAAAAAAAAAAAAAAAGAACATATACATACTACAATGTACATAAGCCTTTAGTTTTTGTTTCTGTAGAGACAGGTTTCACCATGTTGCCCAGGCTGGTCTCAAACTCCTGGACTCAGGTGATCCTCCCACCTCGGTCCCCCAAAAGAGTGGGATTACTGGCATGAACCACAGCTCCCATAGATAAACCTCGCAAACATGCTAAGTGGAAGAAGCCAGACATGAAGGGCCGCATAGTCTATGATTCCATGAAAAGTTCAGAATAGGTTAATCTATAGGGACAGAAAGTAGATTCCTGGTAGCCTAGTTGGGGTGGGGGGAATATTGACAGGAGCCAGCTAAGGGGTGGAGGGGGTTTACTGGGGAAAATGTTCTTTGGGGGGCATTAAAAACATCTTTCTTTTTGAGACTGAGTCTGCCTGTCGCCCAGGCTGGAGGCGGTGGTCGGATCTCAGCTCACTGCAAGCCCGGCCCGGTTCACGCCATTCTCCTGCCTCAGCCTCCCGGAGTAGCTGGGACCACAGGCTCGCCCCACCTCACCGCTAGTTTTTTGTATTTTTAGTAGAGACGGGTTTCACTGCAGCACAGGATGGTCTCGATCTCCTGACCTTGATCATCCGGGCCTGCCTCGGCCTCCCAGTGCTGGGATTACAGGCTTGAGCCGCCTCAAGGCCCGGCCTTTTTTTTTTTTTTTTTGAGACGGAGTCTTGTTCTGTCACCCAGGTTGGAGGCAGGGCCTGATCTCAGCTCACTGCAAGCTCCTCCCTCCTCGGTTCACGCCTCTTATTCTCCTGCCTCAGCCTCCCGAGTAGCTGGGACTACAGGCACCACTGGCCTCGGGCTAGTTTTTTTTGTATTTTTTTAGTAGAGACGGGTTTCACCAGATAGCTTGTGGGATGGTCTCATCTCCTGACTCATGATCCGCCTGCCTCGCCTCCCAAAGTGCTGGGATTACAGGCTTGAGCCACCGCTACCGCCCATCTTTTCTTTTTTTTAATGTTTTTTTTTTTTTGAGACAGGGTCTTACTGTGTCGCCCAGGCTGGAGTCCAGGGGCATGATCATAGCTTGCCGAAGCCCCAATCTCTTGGGCTCAAGTGATCCCCCAACTCGGTCTCCTGAGTAGCCGGTACTATAGGCATAGACTACCATGCCCAGCTAATTTTTAAGGTTTTTGTAGAGACAGCGGTCTCCCTATGTTGCCCAGGCTGGACTTGAACTCCCGGGCTCAAGCAATCCTCCCACCTCAGCCTTCCAAACTGCTGGGATTACAGGCACGAACTACCACACCTAGCCTTGAAAATCTCTTAATATTGATTGTGGTGATGGTTAACAACTCCATGAATATACTAAAAGACATTGAATTGTAGACTAAATAGGTGAATTATATAGTATGTGAATTATATCTCAATGTAACTATTTAAAACAAAAATGGCCAAAGCTAAAAGAGAATTATAGATAGCCTCAGTTAACTAAAAAGTAAACTGAAAAGTGCTAGGTCAATGTATGGCTTTTTCTATTTCCTTTGCATTATAAATTTCTCCCAAATGGAGGTGAGCAGACTTTGTTATCATTTTACATTTTACAAGCCCTTGTACAAATAAGGTCTGTTTGAGTCTTCACTATAATTCAGGAGCAAGAAAATTATTTCCTTTTTTTATATAACAGCATGTTGCAGCTTCGAGCTTATGAGATTTACTGTGGTTCATTCAGCTGGTTGTAGCAGAGGTCAGTTCTTCTGCACCTAAATCCTGGGTCCTTTCTTCTACACTGTGTAGCATTTCAGGGTGCCAGGTAGGTACTGTCATGCAGAGATGACACTTCTGACCGATCTCAATAAGAAAATGCCCAAGACTTGATTTTTGGGGGAGCTGGCCTAGCCAACCTAAGACCCCATTCAAGTATAATCTAACTTATCGGAGGTCTCATGGTACCATGGAAAGAACCTTTTGCTTTTGAGTCCTTTGCTGTTTTGAAATTTATTTCCATTTTGGCTCATCCTTTTATTTGCCTCAGGGCCTAGCACAGTACCTGATGTTCCAAAAGATTTGAATGAAGAATTTATGAATACTGTACACAGCTTGTCATGCATTACATCTCAATATAACTGTTGGAGGTGAAGGGGAGTGAGTAAGGAATTTCTTATTCTACGTGGGAGGACCATGAAAAGAATCATGATTTCAAGCAAGAAGACCCAAAGTGGCCTCAATTTTCTCTTCCGTAAAATGAGAAAAAAAGAAATACCATGTTCACGGTTGTCATAAAGATTTAATGGGAGTATATCTGAAAAACCCTGTTTCGCAATGGGTGCACAACTAATGTTCATTAATGCTAAATCAAATACTAGCCCAGTACCTTGATATCTCCTATGGAGACCAGTAGTTCTGGACACTGGGGATTCTAAAGTTCAATGACGATCAATATCAAAAGGTGCTGATTAGATTTGCCAAACTTGAACTATCTACCTAATTATAAGGAAGAAACTATTGTTAATTTTATTTCATGTTGTATATAAAATTGTGTTCTCTTGTAACTTCAGATTAATTTTATATCTTGGTTTGCACTCACATTCGAGTGTGTGTGCGTGTGCATGTGTGTTTATTTTAGTGACCCCCAAACCTAGTTACATATCAGAATCAAGGTGGGCCAGGCGCAGTGGCTCATGCCTGTAATCCAGCACTTTGGGAGGTGGAAGCCGAGGTGGGCAGATCACCTGAGGCCAGGAGTTCAAGACCAGCCTGGCCAACATGGACAAACCCTGTCTCTACTAAAAATTAGCTGGGCATTGTGGTGCATGCCTGTAGTCATAGCTGCTTGGGAGACTGAGGCACAAGAATTGCTTGAACCCAGGAGGCAGAGGTTGCAGTGAGCTGAGATGGCGCCAGTGCACTCCAACCTGGATGACAGAGTTAGACTCTGTCTCAAAAAAAAAAAAAAAAATCACTCAGGGTGCTATTAAATGCACAGATTGTAGTATAAAGACTTTGACTTGGCCAGGCACAGTGGCTCACACCTGTAATCCCAGCACTTTGGGAAGCCGAGGTAGGTGGATCACCTGAGGTCAGGAGTTTGAGACCAGCCTAACTAACATGGAGAAGCCCTGTCTCTACTGAAAATACAAAAATTAGCTGTGCGTGGCAGCACATGCCTGTAATCCCAGCTACTTGGGAGGCTAAGGCAGGAAAATCGCTTGAACCTCGGAAGCAGAAGTTGCAGTAGGCCAAGATTGTGTCATTGCACTCCAGTCTGGGTGACAAGAGCGAAACTCCATCTCAAAAAAACAAACAAAAAAAAGAGTTTGACTTAGTAAATCTGGAATATTTGGAGAGTTTCAACTTTTACTAAGCTACCAGGTGATTCCCCAAACATCACTGAATCACTGATAAAACCATTCACTGGACATTTTCTAAGAAATGTTTTTTTATGTAGATTGCAAAACGCAATCATTTACCAAATAAAACTCTGAACTATGTTGTTATTTCAGAAGAGAACATACTATAGGAGGGCAAACCTTTTCTCTCCTGCCTTACTAGAATTAAAAGGACGTAATAACATTCTGAAAGTCTGTGAATGCAGGAATCTTCTGAAGAGAGAATGTTCTGCCAAATCTTGCCGTTTGAATTATCTTCATTCACCATTTCAAAGGGACTTTTCAATCAAAGGAAGCTGTAAATTCTTACTACAAGTTGATAACCTCATTCTGATGAAAGTCATAACACAAGAAGAGTCAAGGGTCAAGAAAAAATAGCGGAGGCTCACACCTGTAATACCAACACTTTGGGAGGCCAAGGCGGGAGGATGGCTTAAAGCCAGGAGTTCGAGACTAGACTGGGCAGCAAAGCGAGAACCCGATCTACAGAAAAAAAAAATAATAATAATTTAAACTAGCCTCTACAAAAATAAACAAAATTAGCCAGGCGTGGTAGCGTGCACCTGTAGTCCCAGCTACTTGGGAGGCTGAGGTGGGAGTATCACTTGAGCCTGAGAGGTTGAAGCTGCAGTGAACCAAAATTGCACCACTACACTCTAGCCTGGAAACACAGCAAGTCTCTGTCTCAAAAAATAAAATAAAATAATGAAAAAACAAAAACAAAAAACTAAACCCAATATCAACAGGACACCTAAGATGAGGCCAGTTCAGAGAAGTGCAGAGTTAGAGATCATCAGGCATCTATGTATAGCTAATTAGAGCAGGTTGAGCACTGGGTAACTCCATTCCATTTCAGTCAAAATAGGAAACCCTTGAGGGTTTACAGTTGTCTCTATTAAAGAAAGTACATGTACTCTAAGAACCTTGATCTATAGTGCTTTGTCTACCCAGGAATTCCCAAATGTTTGTTCATATTCTTCCACCGTGATTCTACTACACATTTACTATACATTCTCTTATTTTTTGAGACATTTACTGTACATTCTTATTCAACATCTTCTGCTTCCTCCAAAAAATATAATAATAATAATTAAAAGTATCCAGAAGCCCAGGGGCTGAGGAAAGGAGGGAATAGGGTATTCTAATGGCTTTCTGTTTGGGATGATGAAAAAGTTCTGGAAATGGGTAGTGGTGATGGTGACAAAACATTGTGAATGTACTTAATGCCCGTGAATTAAGGGTACATTTTTAAATGGTTAAAATGGTACATTTTATTTTATGTACATTTTACCAAATATAATCATAAAAATCATAGAATCAAAAAAAAAAATCACAGGCCAGTATGTTAATCACATTTCCTGTCACCCTGGGGTGCAGGTGCTCTAATCCATGCGGCTGTAGAGTGTTTGTCCTGGTGGGCAAAACAAAGATTCAAATACATAACTTGATGGAAATGTAAAGCACTCCTTGAAAGCTGAACAGAAAACTTCCCTCCAACATACCTAGGCCAGCGCTTCTCAGAGTTTAATGTGCAAACGGATCCCTTGGGTGATCTTGATTCAGCAGATCTGGGTGGGGCCTGAGATCCTGCATTTCAAAAGGCCTCCAGGTAATGCAACCGTGAACAAGGACCTTACTTAAAGTGGCAAGACACCTGAACACTTCAAAGTACACAGAATGTCACCCTATCACCAACTAGAATAACAGTCTCCTCACCAGGAGACGAAGAGGATAGATAGTATCTCTCAAGTGAATTAGTTAAGGGCTTAACTTACCTATGGACCACGTTTGTGGAAATGCGTTTAGAAACCTGGACAGAAGACCTGCCTGCGGAGGCCTCCCTACGGAACCCGCCCACCTCTGGGACTGGGAAGCAGCCACAGACAATAAGGATAGTTGAGACACTTAGTTGCGCAGAAAGCCCTCGTGCAAACTTCAAAACACTCTTGAAAATGCCCTTCTCAAGCTCGAAGAATGCCTGGAATTCAGTGGCCTTTTTCCAACATAAAGATCTCTGACTCAGTTTTGACTGAGAGCTCCCTACAGAAGAACCTTGCAATGCATCCCTGGAAAACTGACAACGCCCTGTATATGCTGACAAGCTCGGCCCCTCCCTTACAAATGGGTCAGAAAGCGAAATTTGTTGCTGTTGTTGTTGTTGTTTAAATGTTTTCTAAGGCTCTGCCGCGTTAGATGGAGGAGATCCCCGTTTTTCGGGCTGCGCGGGCAGGGCGAGCACCTCCAGGGCTGTACAGTCAAGCTCTCCGGAGTGCGGAGTTTTCAAGCCCCGCGGCGGAGGCTCAGCGGGCACTCAGCCCCACCAGCTTCCAATAACCAGCGCCGCGCTCTGCCCGCGTCACTCCAAGGCACCGGCTCCTGCCCCCTCCAGATACGGTTGGCTGCGCCAACAGAAACTCAAAGGCCCTTTTAATCGGGTAATAGAGAAGCTCAGCAGAAAGTGAAACAGTTTCCATCCCTTGAGTGAAAGGGTGCCAGGCCAGGGAGGAGAAAGAAGGTGGCTCCCAGACACCTGTGGCTGCCGCAGGTGCGTGTTCAGACACACCTGTTGATGATTCCCCCAAAGAGACCCTGTGAGGCGCTGCCGCCTCGGGGGCGATGGGGGAAGCAGGGAAAAAGTAAATGCCCCATGAAGTACACCGCACACTCTGCAGAGAAACCTAGAGGACGTCAACCCCTACTTACTCGCGCTGCCCCTCACCCCCGCCTGCACAAACGACCCAGGGCACCAGCGCGAATTCTCGCCCACCAAATCATTCCCTGGCCAAAGTAGGGACAGGAGGGAAGGCATCTCGGCAACGCCTGGGCACAAGCTGCCGCGCCTCGGCGGCTCTCCCAGGGCGCGCTGCAGGCAGCACCGGGGCCGGGGAGGGAGACAGAGGAGGGTACTCGCCTAGAGCGGGTGGCGGCCGCGGCCGGCGGTGTCGGGAGCTGGGCGAGGACGAGGGCGGCTCTCCGGGGCGCTGGGCGGCGCGGCTCTAGTTGCTGGGCTGGTGTCCCCTGCGCTCCCTGCGCGCGTCGCTGGCAGCACTTCACCCGAGCCGGAGTGCGGGAGGCTCCCCGGGAATGGGAGGGCGCCAGCGGCCTCCGCGGCTGCTCCTGTATATTATTGTGACTTGGGCTATTTCCTGTTTAGAGGTTTGAGAGAAGGGGAAAAAAAATCCAGGGTGGGGGCAGGGGGAATTGGGCGGTGGCGAGCCAGAGAGCGGCGGCCGGGAGGGGAAGGAGGTGGGCGGCGGCTGTCACCTTCTTCCTTGAGACCGGAGGGTTCTGGGCGCGCGAGACCCGGGAGGGAGAAGCAGCTGCTCCCAACGCTACTTTGGGGTGTCGGGAAGGGCGGACAGGGTGGGCCTGCACGGACGCCACCCAGCGGTGGGGCAGGGGCCGCGGCCGCCTAGGAGACCTTTGTCACTGGAGTCCGCGCGCCCACTTTGCCGCCTCTTTTACACAGAACTGCAGCTGAGCTTCTTTCCAGAGCGGGTGCAAGAGGAATTTGCTGGGCTTCTTTCTCTATGCGTCCCCAGGTCCGCTTCCTGATCCTCTCCAGGGTGTGGGCAAGGAGGAGGTCAGCTCCTCTACGCTTCAAAGCCCCCGGGAAGCATGGTTGTGGGCCACTGTGGGTGCGCGGGGGGCTCCTGGAGGGGCGGGGAGGTCACAGGTTTTATTGAGGGGTGTGAGACAAGTTAACGATTTTAGTGTAAAGTTAACTTTTATGACCCGCTTCCGTTCCCCTCCCCCGCCAGTCTCGCCCTTAGCCGGGATCACTGGGTCTGAGGCCCCAATCCGGAAATACCGGTTCCTCCACCCGGACAATAGGTGAGGGCGGGAGCGCTACCCAGAGAGCCTGCTTAGTCACCTCGGGAATCCCTGCTCAGTCGGGAGGGCAGAACCCTCCCAGTTCCCAGCCCTCCACCTGGCAAGCAGGTGCCCCTTCGGTTTAACACGGCTTGTTAAAAACCCTGGGAAGAGAATGGGGACTTAGTGTTTAATCGGTAGAGTTTCAATGTGGGATGACAAAAAGTTCTGGAGACCGAGAGTGGGGATGTTTGCACAACAGTGTTAATATACCTAATAATGCTGTAACTGCCCAGTGGGTTCACCTTGCCCGCTGCGTAGACAGAGCCGATTTATCAAGACAGGGGAATTGCAATGGCGAAAGAGTAATTCACGCAGAGCCGGCTGTGCGGTAGACCGGAGTTTTATTATTACTCAAATCAGTTTCTTCACGCATTCGGGGATCAGATTTTGGTTGGTTGGTTGGTTTCGGGTTTTTGTTTGCTCGTTTTGTTTGAAAGCGAGTTTCGCTCTTGTCGCCCAGGCTGGAGGGCAGTGGCATGTGCGATCTCGGCTCACTGCAACCTCCGCCTGAGTTCCAGCGATTCTCTCCCCTCAGCTTCCTGAGTAGCTGGGATTGCGGGTGCCCGCCAGCACGCCCAGCTAATTTTTACGTTTTTCATAGAGACGGATTTCCCAGGTTGGCCAGGCTGCTGTCGAACTCCTGACCTCAGGTGATCCACCCTCCTCGGCCTCCCAAAGTGCTGGGATTACAGGCCTGAGCCACCGCAACCTGCCCTGAGTTTTTAAAGATAATTTGGCGGTAGGGGCTTCAGAAGTGGGGAGTGCCGATTGGTCAGGTTGGAGATGGAATCACAGCGGGGTGGAAGTTAGGTTTTCCTATGTCTTCTGTCCTTATCTGCAATGGCAAAACTGGTTTGGTCTGGGTGGTGTCAGCTGATCCATCGAGTGCAGGGTCTGCAAAATATCTCAAGCACTGCTCTTAGGTTTTACAATAGTGATGTTATCCACAGGAGCAAATTTGGAGAGGTTCAGACTTTTGGATCCTGAAGCTGCAAGACCCCTAAATTGTTAATTTCTAATCTTGTAGCTAATTTGTTAGTCATGCAAAGGCAGACTGGACCCCAGGCAAGAAGGGTGTATTTTCGGGATAGGGCTGTTATCAATTTCGTTTCAGAGTCAAACCATGAACCGAATTCCTTCCCAAAGTTAGTTCTGCCTATGCCCAGGAATGAACAAGGACAGCTTAAGGGTTAGAAGCAAGATAGAGTCAGTTAGGTCTGATTTCTTTCACTGTCATAATTTCCTCAGTTATAGTTCTGCAAAGGCGATTTCAGTGCCTTACACTGTACACTTAAAAATGGTTAAAATGGGCCCGGCACGGTGGCTCACGCCTGTAATCCTAGCACTTTGGGAGGTTGAGACGGGCGGATCACGAGGTCAGGAGATCCAGACCATCCTGGCTCACAGGGTGAAACCCCGTCGCTACTAAAATTACAAAAAAATTAGCCCGGCTTGGTGGCGGGCACCTGTAGTCCCAGCTACTCGGGAGGCTGAGGCAGGAGAATGGCGTGAACCCGGGAGGCGGAGCTTGCAGTGACCAAGATGGCGCCACTGCACTCCAGCCTGGGCTACAGAGCGAGACTCCTCTCAAAAAAAAAAAAAAAAAAAAATGGTTACAACGGCTGCGCTGGGTGGCTCAAGCTGTAATCCCAGCACTTTGGGAGGCTGAGGCAGGCAGATCACTTGAGGTTAGGAGTTCGAGACCAGCCTGGTCAACGTGGTGAAACCCCATCTCCACTAAAAATACAAAAATTAGCTAGGCATGCTGGCGCACGCCTGTAATACCATTCCTACTCGGGAGGCTGAGGCAGGAGAATTGCTTGAACCTGGGAAGCAGAGGTTGCAGTGAGCCGAGACCTCACCATTGCACTCTGCACTCCAGCCTGGGCAACAGAGTGAGGCTCAGTCTCAAAAAAAAAAAAAGTTAAAACGATACATTTTATGCTGTATATATTTTACCACACACACAAAATCCTGAGTAGGATTCCATCACTCACTCCAGACAACTTTGCTTAGGACTGCCAAACTCTTCTTTCCCATGCAAACTTTTGCCAGAAGTAATAGAATGGATAACAGAGCCGGGCGCGGTGGCTCAAGCCTGTAATCCCAGCACTTTGGGAGGCCGAGACGGGCGGATCACAAGGTCAGGAGATTGAAACCATCCTGGCTAACCCGGTGAAACCTCGTCTCTACTAAAAAATACAAAAAACTAGCTGGGCGAGGTGGCGGGCGCCTGTAGTCCCAGCTACTAGGGAGGCTGAGGCAGGAGACTGGCGTAAATCCGGGAGGTGGAGCTTGCAGCGAGCTGAGGTCCGGCCACTGCACTCCAGCCTAGGCGACAGAGGGAGACTCCGTCTCAAAAAAAAAAAAAAAAAAGAATGGATAACAGTACTTTTTATAAAACTCAGGTTTAGGCCGGACATGGTGGTTCACGCCTATAATCCCAGCGTTTTGGCAGGCCAAGGCGGGCAGATCACGAGGTCAGGAGTTCAGAGACCAGCTTGGCCAATGTGGTAAAACCCCGTCTCTACTAAAAATACAAAATTAGCCAAGCATGATGGTGCACACCTGTAATCCGAGCTACTTAGGAGGCTGAATCAGGGAACCTGGGAGGCGGAGGTTGCAGTGAGCTGAGATTGTGCCACTGCACTCCAGCCTGGGTGACAGAGCAAGACAATGTCTCAAAACAGAAACAGAAACTCAGTTTCATTTAGGTTAGACTTCTGATGATACCCATCAACAACTTATTTCAACAAGAGGGAAGATCAAGCCTGAAAAACACTGCAATTTTAAGAAAGATGAACAATAATTTGTCAGAAACTAGGGTATTAACAAAGTAATAAAGGTGTATGTAGGATGCTCCTGTTTACCTATGAAGGCAGTAAAAAAAAAATTACCCAGGCGTGGTGGCCCATGCCTGTAATCCCAGTTACTTGGGAGGCTGAGGCAGAGAATTGCTTGAACCCGGGAGGCAGAGGTTGCAGTGAGCCAAGATCACGCCACTGCACTCCAGCCTGGGCAACAGAGCAAGACTCTTAAAAAAAAAAAAAGAGAGAGAATATACCATGTTTTGTGCATTCCACTTTGGAATGACATAAATGTTTTACATTCTTATGAAACAAAACTAAATTTAAAAAAAGCAAAATGCAACACATGAACACTGGTATCAAGTTGGTAGCTTAACAATATAAAGGGAAATTTGGCCAGATCACCTGACATCAGGAGTTGGAGACCAGCCTGGTCAACATGGAGAAAACCCATCTCTACTAAAAAAAAATACAAAAATTAGCCAGGCATGGTGGCACATGCCTGTAATCCCAGCCACTCAGGAGGCTGAGGCAGAACAATCACTTGAACCAGGGAGGCAGAGGTTGCAGTGAGCCCAGATCACCCTGCTGCACTCCAGCCTGGGCAATAGCGCCAGATTCTGTCTCAAAAGAAAACAAAAAACAAAAAACCACACACAGACACAATTAATTATTGGGGCTGGACAAAGTGGCTCATGCTTTTGATCCCAGCACTTTGGGACGCTGAGGCGGGCAGGTCACTTGAGGCCAGGAGTTTGAGACCAGCCTGGTCAACAGGATATCTCTACTAAAAATACAAAAATAAGGCCGGGCCAGGCACGGTGGCTCAAGCCTATAATCACAGCACTTTGGGAGGCCAAGGAGGGTGGATCATGAGGTCAGGAATTTGAGACCAGCCTGACCAACATGGTGAAACCCCGTCTCTACTAAAAGTACAAAAAAATTAGCTGGGCATGGTGGTGCGTGCCTGTAATCCCAGCTACTCAGGAGGCTGAGGCAGGAGAATCGCTTGAACCAGGGGGCAGAAGTTGCAGTGAGTTGAGATCGTGCCATTGCACTCCAGCCCGGGCAACAGAGCCAGACTCCATCTCTAAGTAAGTAAGTAAGTAAACAAATAAATAAATAAACAAACAAATAAATAAAGTAAAAATACAAAAATTAGCCAGGCATGGAGGCTGAGGCACAAGAATTGCTTGAGCCCAGATCACACCACTGCACTCCACTTCAGCCTGGATGACTGAGCGAGAAAATCCACAATTATTTGACTCTATATCCTTTGGGGATGTACCTAAGGACAAAGAGAACTTTAAGAAAAAAAAAAACATCTATAACCTTTTTCAGTAATCATAATGTTAGCAGTAATTATGTTAATATCCTTAGAAATCAAGATTTTTCTTTTTTTTTTTTGAGACAGAGTCTCATTCTGTTGCCCAGGCTGGAGTGCAGTGGCGCGATCTCCGCTCACTGCAACCTCTGCGTCCCGGGGTCACCCCATTCTCCTGCCTCCGCCTCCTGAGTAGCTGGAACTACAGGCACCCGCCACCACGCCCGGCTAATTTTTGTATTTTTAGTGGAGACGGGGTTTCGCCATGTTGGCCAGGGTGGTCTCAATCTCCTGACCTCGTGATCCACCCGCTTCGGCCTCCCAAAGTGCTGGGATTACAGGCGTGAGCCACCGTGCCCAGCCAAGATTTTTCAGTGTAAAAGATAAATATAAAATAAAAGAAGTTGAGCAATATTAAAATTTGAGTTGGAATCATTACTTATAACTCATGATGTACTTTTCTTAAAATAAATAAATAAATAAAATTAATAAAGTCCACGATCTACTCACTGAAAACAAACAATAACCAAACTGATAGGAACAAGTATCCTCAGATCCCACACTATGCTCTGAAAATACCATTTTCCTTCAAAAGAATCTACTTATCCTTGGAGACGTGGTTGATAATAGGTCTAGAGTAAGATGAATGCCAAATAAGCCTGGAATATCCTGCCAATTCAGAAAGCAAGGAAGCTCTCAGAAACAAATTTATTTGAAATGTCATCTGGAACCAATTTGTAGAAACTCTTACTGGCCAAAGTGGAATAAATTTGAGCATCAATAAGAAAAATAACAGCAATAAATTGAGACATATCAAATATTTGTATATCCATGAGTCATAAGGATGCTTTTTAAAAAATCTTAATTGCTCAACTTTGGAAATACAATAGAACTAATTCATTATTTTGAAAGCTGGCAAATGGTAAATGAAGGCAAAGAATTGCACATTTTGCTTGCCTTTTCTGGATCTAACATTTCCTATGTACCATTTCAGATCTTCTTGGCCTTACCTGTCTTATTCCAGCCACTACTGTAGCAACAAGTTCCAGGTGGGCTCTGACCAGCTTCATGCAGGGACAACCCTTAAAAACCGTGCCACTTGGTTGGCTGGGCGTGGTGGCTCACACCTGTAATCCCAGCACTTTGGGAGGCCGAGGCGGGCAAATCACGAGATCAGGAGATAGAGACCACCCTGGCCAACATGGTGAAACCCCGTCTCCACTAAAAATACAAAAATTAGCTGGGCGTGGTGGCGTGCACCATAGTCCCAGCTATTTGGCAGACTGAGGCAGGAGAATCTCTTGAACCCGGGAGGTGGAGGTTGCAGTGAGCTGAGGTTGTACCATTGCACTCCAACCTGGGCAACAGAGTGAGACTCTATCTCAAAAAAAAAAAAACCTTACCATTTGGCCGGACGAGGTGGTTCATGCCTATAATCCCAGCACTTTGGGAGGCCTAGGCGAGCGGATCACGAGGTCAGGAGTTTGAGACCAGCCTGGCCAACATGGCAAAACCCTGTCTCTACTAAAAATACAAAAGTTAGCCAGGCACGGTGGTGGGCGCCTGTAATCCCAGCTACTAAGGAGGCTGAGGCAGGAGAATCGCTTGAACCCGGGAGGCAGAGGTTGCAGTGAGCTGAGATCATATCATTGCACTCCAGCCTGGGTGACAAGAGCAAGACTCCAGCTCAAAAAAAAAAAAAAAACAAAACCTTACCTCTTACCTCCCACTCCAGGGGTTCTCTCTTAATGACAGTGGGGGGATCCATGGAAGCTATCAGGGTGCCCATGCACCCACCACCCTGAAGTGTGAATGAGTTAATGTTTCGTGGTCTAACCTTTAAGCAGTGAGGGATAGGAACTGATAAACCTTGCTCCCTTTTCCCCGCAAGATGAAGAAGCCTGAGACTCATTCTATACAACTCATTTGGTCACACACAACCAACCAGTCAGGAACCTGAAGCAGCAGCCTACTCAGTGAGGCTCCCTTGAATTGTCTGTCCTGCTTCCCCATCCCTCACTTCTTTGCCTAGGATCACCACATTCTCCAGTCAAGCCTTTGTCTCTATTCTCTGCTTCCTGGAAGACCCAAGCTATGATGTGTATGTACCACTTGTATCTCAGGGTAACTGAAGAGTCGATGAAGAAATTATGTCAGCCAATAAATAAGAAACGACAACATTTGAATTACCAGCATTTTGTAAAACTCTAATAAAATAATGGATCCAGGCAGTGGTCATTGAATAGCCGCTCACATCACAGAAAAGGAGATCACCAGGCATTATGTGCCGTCTGATGGAAATATACAACCACAAATGACATATTCTTGCCAAAAAGAGCAAACTAGTGTCTGACCCATCATCTAGATCCAACTAACTGTTGAGAAAAACTCTTGAAATAGAGGAATGTGTTAAAAACACTACACTACTGCTGGGTGCAATAAATGAAGTCCAGGATATAAAAAACTCCTAACAGAAAAATCACTCAGGCTGGGTGTGATAGCCCCTGCCTATAATCCCAGCACTTTGGGAGGCTGAGGCAGGAGGATCACATGAGCTCAGGAGTTCAAGATCAGCCAGGGCAAAATAGTGAGACCCTGTCTCAAAAAAAAAAAAAAAAAAAAGATGGAGGAGAAACCTGTAGATTAAAATACTTAAGAGAGATCAGTGAAATACAATGTGTAAATCTTGTTTGGATCTTGGTAAAAACAAACAAACAAACAAAAACCTTTAGAAAAAATAATGAGATATTTGAAGAAATTCTATATTCTCTAAGTTGGTAAAAAATTTAGGAAAATTATTTAATGTCATGTTTTATTCACATACCATTGATTTAGTATATAGAGTTGATGTTGCTACTACATGTGTCTGAGTGGCATATTAATTTAATTTTTCTTTTTTTTTCTTTTTTTGAGACGGAATCTCACTCTGCCACCCAGGCTGGAGTGCAATGGCGCGAACTCGGCTCACTGCAACCTCCGCCTCCCAGATTCAAGAGATTCTCCTGCTTCAGTCTCCCAAGTAGCTGGAATTACAGGTGCTAGCCACCACATCCAGCTGATTTTTGTATTTTTAGTAGAGATGGGTTTTCGCCATATTGGTCAGGCTGGTCTGGAACTCCTGACCTCAGGTGATTCACTCGCCTCACCCTCCCAAAGCGCTGGGATTATAGGTGTGAGCCACTGCACCTGGTCTTTTTTTTTTTTTTTTTTTTTTTTTTGAGATGGAGTCTCCTTCTGTCGCCCAGGCTGGAGTGCAGTGATGTGATCTCAGCTCGCTGCAAGCTCCGCCTCCCAGGTTCACACCATTCTCCTGCCTCAGCCTCCCCGAGTAGCTGGAACTACAGGCCCCCGCCTCCTGACCCAGCTAATTTTATTTGTATTTTTAGTAGAGATATGGTGTCACCGTGTTAGTCAGGATGGTCTCGATCTCCTGACCTCGTGATCCGCCCACCTCAGCCTCCCAAAGTGCTGGAATTACAGGCGTGAGTCACCGTGCCTGGCCTTTTTTTTTTTTTTTTTGATGGAGTCTCGCTCTGTTGCCCAGGCTAGAGTGCAGTGGTGAGATCTCAGTTCACTGCAACCTCTGTCTCCCAAGTTCAAGTGATTCTCCTGCCTCAGCCTCTCGAGTAGCTGGGATTACAGGCGCCTGCCACCATGCCCAGCTAATTTTTGTATTTTTAGTAGAGAGGAGGGTTTCGCCATGTTGGCCAGGCTGGTCTGGAACTTCTGACCTCAAGTGGAACTTCTGCCTCAGCCCTCAAAAGAGCTGGGATTACTGACGTGAGCCACCACACCTGACCTTGTTTAATTTATTTCTGTATCTGAAATAAAATGAACATTTCAAAGAAGAATTGGATTGTTCTGGAATGTGTTCAGGTAAGAAGAAAGGGACTCTGGTAAGCATAGGTGGTAACTGACATTATCTTTGTTTTTCTTGTCATTGTGGGTGTATGTTGTATGTATTTCTTTGTCTGCATTTTTCTGTAATCAGCAAAACAGCATTTTCCGTAGCTAATAAACATTTCCACTTTGACAACTGAGCATTGCAAAATCTGCCCAGGGAAATAAAATGGGACGCCTCCTTGGGTTACAAGGGCAGTACTATGAAAAATGGAGCAGGAACTCTAAGTTCTGACTTGGCACTCAGCAGAGCCTCCCTCCCTGCCACTAGCACCAAGACAGTCCCGTAAAAGCAATCAAACCTTTTTAGGAGACAAAGCTCTATTCTGTGCCTCTTGTGACAGGGAGCTCTTGTGTTCTGTGTCCTGAGGTCCTGAAATCAATACTGAACTTCACCTGCAGTCTGGACAAACAAGAAAGGGAAAGAGTCAAATCAAAGTGGAAAGTGGGGCACTAGTTTTTTGACAGGACCAATGTTTTCATTTTCTTTTCCTTAGAAATGGGGTCTTGCTATGTTGCCCAGGCTGGACTTGAACTCCAGGGATCAAATGATCCTCCCACCTCAGCATCCTGAGTGGCTGGGACTACAGGCGCTGAGCTGAGCAGGACCAGTGTTTTCTCTCTCTCTCTCTCTTTTTTTTTTTAGATGGAGTCTCGAGCTGTCACCCAGACTGGAGTGTAGTGGCGTGATCTTGGCTCACTACAAACTCCGCCTCTCAGGTTCACACCATTCTCCCGCCTTAGTTTCCCAGGTAGCTGGGACTACAGGCGTCCGCCACCACGCCCAGCTAATTTTTTTTTTGTATTTTTACTAGGGACAGGGTTTCACCCTGTTAGCCAGGGTGGTCTTGATCTCCTGACATCGTGATCCGCCTGCCTCGGCCTCCCAAAGTGCTGGGATTACAGGCGTGAGCCACCGTGCCCGGCCAGGGCCAGTGTTTTCTTTGTAATGGGGGTGATGTGGAGCCCCAAAAGGAGCCCTGCTGGCTTTGCTACCTGCTGCCTATGTGATGTGAGTTACGCATTTAACTTCTCCAAGTCTCAACTTCAGTCTCCTCACCCTTTGACTCAGCAACTCCATTCTGAAGCATCTATCTCAACAAACAATACTCACACAAGTATTGAAAGAGATAGGCCGGGCACGGTGGCTCACGCCTGTAATCCCAGCACTTTGGGAGGCCTAGGCGGGTGGATCACCTGAGGTCAGGAGTTTGCTACCAGCCTGACCAACATGGTGAAACCCCATCTCTACTACTACTACTACTACTACTACTACTAATAAAATTAGCCTGGCATGGTGTCAGGCGCCTGTAATCCCACCTACTCGGGAGGCTGAGGCAGGAGAATCACTTGAACTCCAGAGGCGGAGGTTGCGGTGAGCTGAGATTGCGCCATTGCACTCTAGCCTGGGCAACAAGAGTGAAACACTGTCTCAAAAAAAAAAAAAAAAGAAGGAAAGAGATAATTTCAAAAATGCTTATTCTTATGTATCTGAAATAGCAAAAATTAAAATTACATTTTTAGCCACCAAAAGAATGGCGGGATAAACAATGGTACACTATATGATGTGTTAAATGTCTTTCTGTATGGACTATTCAGATGTTTGCTTTGGTTCCAAAACAAATATCCAATTAGTTAAAGTTACAAATCTAAAACCCTAGTTCTCTAGGTTTTAACTTAACACGTTTGCTTGATTATTCTATTTTATAAAAGTAGCATTTTTCACTTACATAATTTTATTATACAATATTTTTTATATAGATATATATATATATAAAATAAGTAACATCTCTGTAAGCTTGGGAGTGCATAATAAAATGAATACGTGAACCCACCATACAATTTATGCATAAAGCATTGCCATTGCTTTTAAAGCCACCATGTACCTTCCAAATCCTAAACCCATCTTCTCTATCCATTTCGAGGTAATCACAATCCTAAAGTATGCATTCATTTAAAAAAAAAAAAACAGTTTAACAAACATGTAAGTCTTCCTAAAAAACATGTTGTTTGGATTAGCTTGGCTTTGAGCTTCTTTATAAAAATGGAATCACACTGTATGTAGTCTTCTGCAACCAGCTCTTTTCATGCAAATTATATTTCCAAGATTTATTCTGGTTGTTGGATATAGCTGTATTTTTTATTGATTGATTGACTGATTGATTGATTGAGATAAAGTGTTACTCTGTTGCCCAAGCTGGAGTGCAGTGGCACAATCTCGGCTCACTGCAACCTCCAACTCCCGGGTTCAAGTGATTCTCCTGCCTCAGCCTCCCGAGTAGCTGGGACTACAGGCATGGGCCACCATGCCCAACTAATTTTTGTATTTTTATTAGAGATGAGGTTTCACTATGTTGGCCAGGCTGGTCTTGAACTCCTGACCTCATGATCTGCCTGCCTCAGCCTCCCAAAGTGCTGGGATTATAGGCGTGAGCCACCGCACCCGGCGGATATAGCTGTATTTTGTCCAATTTTACTGCTGTATGGTATCCTGGTTTATTGTTTTTGTTTGTTTGTTTTTTGAGACAGAGTCTCACTGTGTCGCCCAGGCTGGAGTGCAGCACTATGATCTCGGCTCACTGCAACCCCTGCCTCCCGGGTTCAAGCAATTCTTATACCTTAGCCTCCTGAGTAGCTGGGATTACAGGTGTGTACCATCACACCTGACTAATTTTTGTATTTTTAGTAGAGACGAGGTTTCGCCATGTTGGCCAGCCTGGTCTTGAACTCCTGGCCTCAAGTGATCTGCTGGCCTCAGCCTCTCAGAGTGCTGGGATTACAGACGTGAGCCACCACACCCGGCTGGTGTCCTGTTTTTATATTTGATTTAAAATCTTCCTTTGGGGTCAGGCATGATGGCTCACACCTGTAATCCCAGCACTACAGGAAGCAGAGGAGGGAGGATTGCTTGAAGCCAGGAGTTTGAAACTGGCCTAGGCAACAAAGCAGGATCCTGTCTCTACAAAAATACATAAAATAAAAATAAATAAATATATATATAAATAAATAAATAAAAATAAATTTTCCGGGCCAGGCATGGTGGCTCACGCCTGTAATCCCAGCACTTTGGGATGCCAAGGTGGGCAGATCATTTGAGGTCAGGAGTTTGAGACCAGCCTGGCCAACATGGTGAAACGTCGTCTCTACTAAAAAAAAAAAATATACAAAAATTAGCCGGGCGTGGTGGCAGGCGCTTGTAATCCCAGCTACTCAGGAGGCTGAGGCAGGATAATCGCTTAAACCATGGAGGTGGAGGTTGCGGTGAGCCAAGATCACGCCATTGCACTCCAGCCTGGGGGACAAGAGCGAGACTTTGTCTCAAAAATAAATAAATAAATAAATAAATAAATAAATAAAATTTCCTTTGGATAAAAAGATGCCCACCTTCTAGGTGGATGATTACCTTCAATTTTATTTTATTTTGATTTTATTTTTGAGATGGAGTCTCACTCACTCTGTCGCCCAGGCTAGAGTGCAGTGATGCCATCCCGGCTCACTGCAACCCCTGCCTCCTGGGTTCAAGCCATTCTCCTGCCTCAGCCTCCCCAGTAGCTGGGATTACAGATATGCACGACCACACCCAGCTAATTTTTGTATTTTTAGTAGAGACAGGATTTCACCATGTTGACCAAGTGGGCCCAAACTCCTGACCTCAAGTTATCCACCCACCTAAGTCTCCCAAAGTGCTGGGATTACAGGCGTGAGCCACCACTCCCAGCCAGACAATGACTTTCTTAGTGAACTTTAAAGAAAATATTTCAGATGATTGCAAGATTAGATTTTTTATACCATAGGAGTGAGTCTTCTTTTCACTCACTAAGGAAATATATGTATCATTCTTGTCATTTGTGGATTTTGCATTCTAAGTATGTTAGAAGTTGCACAGCTACTAGCAAATACATCTTGCTGGAACTCACTAAACCCTGTTTATACTTAAATCACTTCATAATTTCAAGAAGGGTTAACCATATAGCCCACATCCCAGGATTACTAATTTGGTTTCTACCCATAGAAATTTGTACCTTCCACCCAGGTCAATCGAGCGAATTTTACATTCCTTTGGCTCTTATGATTTGACAGTGTCCTTTCTTTCTTTCTTTCTTTCTTTCTCTCTCTTTCTTCTTTCTTTCTTTTTTGACAGAGTTTTGCTCTTGTTACCCAGGCCTGAGTGCAATGGTGCAATCTCAGCTAACTGCAACCTCTGCCTCCTGGGTTCAAACGATTCTCCTGCCTCAGCCTCCCGAGTAGCTGGGATTACAGGCATGCACCACAACGCCCAGCTAATTTTGTATTTTTAGTAGAGACGGGGTTTCTCCATGTTGGTCAGGCTGGTCTCGAACTCCCGATCTCAGGTGATCCGACTGCCTCAGCATCCCAAAGTGCTGGAATTTCAGGTGTGAGCCACTGTGCCTTTTCTTTCTAATTCTTAAGACTTTGAGACTTGATGAGTTCTGCTTTCTTTCATATACTTCTCATGTTAAAACCACGTAACCCTAGCAGATATTAATGGCAGTCAATGAATGTGGTAACAACCTAGTGGAAAGTATATTGGCATTTACTACTCTTTCCACTATATGTTTGAAATTTTTCCTTTTTTTTTTTTTTTTTTTTTTGGAGACAGAGTTTTGCTCTTGTTGCCCAGGCTGGAGTGCAATGGTACAATCTTGGCTCACCACAATCTCCGCCTCCCGAGTTCAAACCATTCTCCTGCCTCAGCCTCCCGAGTAGCTGGAATTACAGGCATGTGCCACAACAGCGGCTAATTTTGTATTTTTAGTGGAGATGGGGTTTCTCCACGTTGGTCAGGCCGGTCTCGAACTCCCCACCTCAGGTGATCCACCTGCCTTGGCCTCCCAAAGTGCTGGGATTACAGGCGTGAGCCACCGTGCCTGGTCCATGAATTTTCAACAAAATGTAATTAAAGTCTATATGTGTTCAGATGTTATAAAAAAAAAAAAAAGACTTGGGGAGGGGGATTGAATTGAAATGAATTTTAGATGTCTTTAGTGGCTTTTTCTGATTTGGGGTCACAACTTTTTAGTGATTTCTGCCAACCAGCTCTAAGGAATGCTCTCCATTAGTTAAAAATGGTAAGCTAGTCCATATGGGCCAAAGTTTTTGAAGACACATGGTTAAGGAAAAAGGCAACTTGCAAAACAATACATATAGTTTGACCTGTTTATTTAGTAAATACACATATGTGCTAATAAGTAGAAAAAGGGCTGGAAAGGGGTGTAGCATCTTAGTAACAGTGGTTAACTGGAAAGGTGAGAGAGGTTATTTAGGGGAGTAAGGGGACAGTGGTGAAGACAAACCTGTACTTTATTTATTTAGTTAGTTAGTTTTTGAGATGGAGTTTCACTCTTGTTGCCCAGGCTGGAGTGCAATGGCGCAGTCTTGGCTCACCTCAACTTCTGCCTTCCAGGTTCAAGCAATTCTCCTGTCTCAGCCTCCCATGCCTGAGATTACAGGCATGCACCGCCACGCCCAGCTAATTTTGTATTTTTAGTAGAGATGGGGTTTCTCCATGTTGGTTAGGCTGGTCTTGAACTCCCAACCTCAGGTGATCCGCCTGCCTCGGCCTCCCAAAGTGCTGGAATTATAGGTGTGAGCCACCGCACCTGGCTATTTATTTATTTTTTAATGGAGACAGGGTCTTGCTATGTTGACCAGGGTGGTCTCCAGCTCCTGGGCTCAAGTGATCCACCCACCTCTGGCTCCCAAAGTGCTGGGATTACAGACCTGAGCCACCACACCCGGCCTACACCTGACTTTTTAATGTACTCTTTTGAATTTAATTAAAAGCCAAACACATTAAAATAAACACATGTGGTGGACTAGAAGATCTGCCAGTTGCCACTGGCTGACACTTGCAGGGATCCTAATGGGATGGAGAAAGTCTCGAAGGGGACCCAGTGAGAGTTTGCAGTTAGGGTATTCTGGTACTTCCTGAAGACTAAATAGGGCCAGCTGTACCTCTCAGAAACAGGCTGGCCAAGGTCACAAGGGTCACATGACTGCTGAGTGCTCTTTTGGCACTCCTCACCCCTCCCCAGCCACACCTGCCTGGCCTGAGGGCAGGGCTGCTCCTGAGCCTGGAGAAAACCTGGGTCCCTTCTTCCAGGAAGCTCCACCTTCTCTCTGAGCAGTGGCACAAATAGGTAAACACCCAACCTGTGGCTACCAGTCAGGTGTTGAGAAGAAACGAAAGAGGAATAGCCAACGACAGTCCCTCCTCCATGCTCAGCAATCACTGAGTGAGAGATTACTTTGGTCCTCTTTAACACACTTTACAGTCCACTCTACTTTGATGTGATGTTGTAAGTCATTCAATTTATAACTCTCCATGGAGTTTGGAGTCAGTGGTTACCTCTAGATTCATGGCTAGAATGGCTTTAAAGGCATTTTTAACATGCCTTTTTGTTTTTTCTTTTAAAACCATCTTTAAAAAGCTTTTCTAAGAAAATATCAGTTCAAGTAAGTGGCATACTGTTTGCTTTATGGCATTTGGACTTTAGCAAACAACTCATAAATAAATATTTTGTGTTGGCCATTTGTTAACTGTCCAAAGATCGCTGTAGTTTTATTTAAACCTCTGGCGAATACAACTAATTTTAAATTCACATAGAAAAGCACAGTTTCTCTGGAGTTGAGATTACCTATGAATTCCCAGTGAGAAAGCTACAGCTATAAGATATAGATATAGATAGACATACATATAGATGGATTCACTGGATGCCTTCGTAGAAAATGAAGGTATTATTACTAATAGTGCCTAACGTAAAAATCAACTTATTCATTGTGATGTTCAAAGAGCTGTGAACAATAATATAGTTCTGTAATAATACAACTGATATTTATACGTATAGGTTAATAATTGAAACTAGAGATACAGCTGAAATGCACCTTTGCTTATTATCCATTGGGTAATAGTAGAGATAGTAGGGACATGACCAAAATAATGGGCTCACATTTTAATGAGTACTTATTTGGCACAGTATCCCTGTGATGTAAACTGTGGTTATATAAGTAGGATAATTGATTTAAAAATTCTTTCACTTAAATCAATAGCAACAATTGAAAAACACAACAAAAAAAGCAGGGCAGGTGCAGGTGTGGTGAAACTGGTACATGGCTATTGCCCATTGTAAACTGTCCCAGCTTTTTTTGTTTGTTTGTTTTTAAGACGAAGTTTTGCTCTTGTTGCCCAGGCTGGAGTGCAATAGTGCACTCTCAGCTCCCCACAACCTCCATCTCCCGGGTTTAAGCAATTCTCCTGCCTCTACCTCCTGAGTAGCTGGGATTAGAGGCTTGCGCCACCATGTCTGGCTAATTTTGTATTTTTAGTAGAGACGGGGGTTTCTCCATGTTGGTCAGGCTGGTCTCAAACTCCCAACCTCAGGTGATCCTCCCGTCTCAGTCTCCCAAAGTGCTGAGATTACAGGCATGAGCCACCGTGCCTGGCTGTCCCAGCTTTTTAAAAAAGCATTTTAATTTAAAATGCACTAAGACTTGTAAAACTGTCCAAATCATTTGATCCTGTAATTTCACCCTATCTTAAGACAATAGTCAAGGCTGGGCGTGGTGGCTCATGCCTATAATCCTAGCACTTTGGGAAGCCGAGGCAGGAGGACCACCTGAGGTCAGGAGTTCGAGACCAGCCTGGCCAACATGGTGAAAACCCATCTCTACTAAAAATACAAAAATAGCTGGGCATGGTGGTGGGCACCTGTAATTCTAGCTACTTGGGAGGCTGAGGCAGGAGAATGGCTTGAACCCGGGAGGTGGAGGTTGCAGTGAGCCGAGATATTGCACCACTGCACTGTAGCCTGGGTGACAGCACGAGACTCTGTCTCAAAAAAAAAAAACAAAAAGACAATAGTCCAAATGCAGAGAAAACTATATGCGCAAATCTTTTCATCAACACATTATTCATAAGAGCAAAAAAATGGCAACTGAAATATCCAACAGTTCGGAAAAAGTGAAGTAAATTAATGCAGTCACTGAAAAAACTTATATGCATATATATATGTTAATCAGGAAGATCATGTAACAACATTTATTCAGTCAGCAAATATTTATTGAGCCAGCTTTACTATACCATGCTAAGTACAATGGTGAAAAAGATGGAGAAGTTTTGGTCCTCATGGAACTTATAGATAACACTTATAATATAATATTCAGTTGAAATTACAGAATACAAAATTCACCCACTATGATTAACACGATGTAAAAATGAAATGCATAGGCAAAGGACAGGAGCAAAATAAGCCCTAGTGCAAATTCTATTTGTATTAATTCCAGGTAGCAATAGTACTAATGACTATTCTTCCTTTTACCATTTTAGAACTTATGGTAGATGTTTTTATTAAATATTAAAATGATATAAAATGTGTAGAGACATCAAGAAATAATATTGTTACATTAAAAAAAACAGAATATAAGTAGAATAGCTGCATAGTATACCTGCAACTCTCCGTTCAGATGAACAGGGATTGAAATCAATCGTGCAAGTATGATAAAAAGTAGTAGCATCTGAGCTAATTTATTTTCCTTTAACAAATGCATGTTAATGTTGTTAGTTCAAGGTCTTGTAATAATGTGTAATTTTATTTATTTATTTATTTGAGACAGGGTCTCTCTCTGTCACTCAGGCTAGACTGAAGTGGTGTGATCACTGCTCACTGCAGCCTCGACCTCTGGGCTCAAGCAATTCTCTCACTTCAGTCTCCCCAGTAGCTGGGACTACAGAAGTGCGCCACCATGCCCAGCGAATTTTAGTATTTTTAGTAGAGATGGGGTTTCTCCATGTTGGCCAGGCTGGTCTTGAACTCCTGACCTCAAGTGATCCACCTACCTTGGCCTCCCAAAGTGCTGGGATTGATTACAGGCTGAGACAGTGCACCTGTCCCCTACATGTACTTTTTTTTTTTTTTTTTTTTTGAGATAGAGTCTTGCTCTGTCACCTAGGTTGGAGTGCAGTGGCTTACTGCAACCTCCACATCCCAGGTTCAAGCAATTCTCCTGCCTCAGCCTCCCAAGTAGCTTGGACTACAGGCGCATGCCACCAGGCCCAGCTAATTTTTTGTGTTTTTAGTAGAGACGGGGTTTCACCATGTTAGCCAGGATGGTCTTGATCTCCTGACTTCGTGATCTGCCTGTCTCAGCCTCCCGAAGTGCTAGGATTACAGGCATGAGCCACAGCACCGGCCTTCCTATGTGTACTTTTAAAACAAATTTAGAGGAGCCTCTTCTGCCCATTCAGGAACCCTAGAGAGAGAGACGTGGTACAAGAGAATGCATGAGCGTTGGAGTCCTACGCTCTACGTCGGAGTGGGCATAAGTCACAATGTTTTCACATTTAATTATGTGACTGAGGTAATCTCACTGGGTCTACCTGAACTTGCTTTCCCTTTCAAAAATGAGGATAGACTCTCCTGCCACCCAGGATGAGACGGAAGATAAGGAATGTCCCAGTCAGTTCGAAGGTTCACCCTGTGATAGAAGCCCTGCTGGACAGATAAGCAAGAGTGAGGAACTTGGAAAAATTGGGCGAATGAGCACTTCCTTATAAGATACCCTCCCACATTGCACCATACAGCCAAGGGCAATCTTCTATGGACCTGTGCTGTCACGGGAAAGGGTCCTTCCAGGCATCAAACCTGTCCATAGCCCGGCACGGTGGCTTATGCTTGTAATCCCAGCAGTTTGGGAGGCCGAAGCAGGAAGATCACTTGAACTCAGGAGTTCAAGACCAACCTGGGCAAATAGCCAGATTTCATTTTTACAAATAATAAAAAAATTAGCCAGGCGCAGCGGTGTGTGCCTGTGGTCCCAGCAACTCCGGAAGCTGAGATGAAGTTGAGATGGGAGGATTGCTTGAGCCCAGGAGGTCAAGCCTGCAGTGAGCTGTATTTGTACCCTGCACTCCAGCCTGGGCGACAGGGCAAGACCCCGTCTCAAAAACAAAGCAAAACAAAACAAAAGCTGCCCACCAAGTATTTCTTGGTGGATTTTTTTTTTTTTTTTTAGACGGAGTCTCACTCTGTCGCCCAGGCTGGAGTGCAGTGGTATGATCTCAGCTTACTGCAACCTCTGCCTCCCAGGTTCAAGTGATTCTCCTGCCTTAACCGCCCAAGCAGCTGGGATTTCAGGTGCCTGCCACTGTGCCGGCTAATTTTTGTAGTTTTAGTAGACATGGGGTTTCACCTTGTTGGCCAGGCTGGTCTCGAACTCCTGAGCTCGTGATCCGCCCGCCCCGGCCTCCCAAAGTGCTGGGATTACAGGCGTGAGCCACCGTGCCTGGCCTTGTGGTGGATTTTTACGCATCAACAACTGTTATAAGCATAATGGAACACTTGTCTTGAGATATTGATGTGATTAGAGACAGGATATTGTAAAATGCCCTCTGATCCAGGAAGTAAAAAATGAGAAGGGATTGTCCCAGTTGTACTCAAATAAAAATTATATTTCACGAAGGAGTGAGAAGATTTAACAGATTTTAGCCTTTTTGTTTGGAGATGGAGTTTTCGCTCTTGTTGCCCAGGCCGGAATGCAATGGCAAGATCTCAGCTCACTGCAACCTCCGCCTCCTGGGTTCCCAATTCTCCTGCCTCACCCTCCAGAGTAGCTGGGATTACAGGCATGAACCACCATGCCCAGCAACTTTTGTATTTTTAGTAGAGACGATTTTTCTCCATATTGGTCAGGCTGGTCTCGAACTCCCAACCTCTGGTGATCTATCTGCCTTGGCCTCCCAAAGTGTTGGGATTACAGGCATGAGCCACTGCACCCAGCCTAGCCTTATATTTAATTCTGTCACATTTGAGCAGCACAGATGGATAGTTTACAAGCTTGGTCTTTAGGTAAGAGTGTTTCAGGTGCCATTTAATTTTACCACTTTTTTTTTTTTTTTTAATATAAACTTAGGCCAGGTGCAGTGGCTCACATCTGTAATTCCAGCACTTTGGGAGGCCAAGGCAGGTGGATCACCTAAGTTCAGGAGTTTGAGGACAGCCTGGCCAACATGGTGAAACCCCATCTCTACTAAAAACACAAAAATTAGCCGGGCATAGTGGCGCGTGCCTATAATCCCAGCTACTCAGGAGCCTAAGGCAGGAGAATCTCTTGAACACAGGAGGCAGAGGTTGCAAAGAACTGAGATCACTCCACTGCACTCCACCAGCCTGGGTGACAAGAACGAAACTCTGTCTCAAAATAATTAAATAATAAATAAATAAAATAAATTTAAAGCGGTACAAGTGCAGTTTTGTTACCAGATATATTGGATAGTGGTAAAGTCTGGGCTTTTAGTGTAACCATCTTAACCATCCTTCAACATAATGTATGTTGTACCCATTAAGTAATTTCTCATCCCTCACTCTCTTTCATCCTCCCACCCTTCCAAATCTCCAGTGTCTGTTATTCCACACTCTATGTCCATGTGTACACATTATGTCGCTCCCACTTGTACATGAGAACATGCAGTATTTGGTTTTCTGTTCCTGTGTTAATTCGCTTAGGATAATGGCCTCTAGTTCCATCCATGTTGCTGCAAAAGACATTATTTCTGTGTGTGTGTGTGTGTGTGTGTGTGTGTGTGTGTGTGTGTGACATTTTCTTTATTCAATTATCCATTGATGGATGCTTTGGTTGATTCCATATTGCTACTGTAAATACTGCTGCAATAAGTATACAAGTGCAGGTATCTTATTATTATTATTTTGAGACCGCTCTGTCGCCCAGGCTGGAGTGGGGTGGCGCAATCTCAGCTCATTGCGAGCTCTGCCTCCCAGGTTTAAGTAATTCTTGTGCCTCGGTCTCCCAAGTAGCTGAGACTACAGGTGCCCACCACCAGGCCTGGCTAATTTTTGAAGTTTTAGTAGAGATGGGGTTTCACCATGTTGGGCAGTCTGGTCTCGAACTCCTGACCTCAGGTCTTCCAAAGTGTTGGGATTACAGGCGTGAGCCACTGTGCCCGGCCACAAGTGCAGGTATCTTTTTTTTTTTCTTTCTTTCTTTTTTTTGAGATGGAGTCTCGCTCTGTCGCCCAGGCTGGAGTGCAGTGGCGCGATCTCAGCTCACTGCAAGCTCTGCCTCTCAGGTTCTCGCCATTCTCCTGCCTCAGCCTCCTGAATAGCTGGGACTACAGGCACCCGCCACCACGCCCAGCTAATTTTTTTTTTGTATTTTTAGTAGAGACAGAGTTTCACCGTGTTAGCCAGGATGGTCTCCATCTCCTGACCTTGTGATCTGCCCACCTCGGCCTCCCAAACCGCTGGGATTACAGGCGTGAGCCACCGCGCCCAGCAGTAGGTATCTTTTTTATATGATTTATTTTCCTTTGTACCCAGTAGTGGGATTGCTGGCTCAAATGGTCATTCTATTTTTAGTTGTCTGAGATATCTCCATACTGTTTTCCACAGA